>NC_133819.1:138103950-138259404 GCF_047830755.1 Zonotrichia albicollis
CCATTGTGTTGAAGTGTTGCTGTCCACCAACTAATAGTGGAGGTCAGTGTTGGTTCCTTACTGAAGATGAAGGGAGACAATCATGCAGGGTGGAAAGAGCAGGATGCTGTTTGCAAGTAGGAAAGTCTGTGGGAATCATCAGCTTTTATTGTGGGTCAGGAGGGGGCTCTTCTTGTTCTTTGTTTATTTGAAAGAAGAAAAAAATACCACCTTTTGTAGAATATTCCTCAAGGTAAATAAATTTTGGCCAAGGAAGAACATTTGGGAATTAATTTTCATACAGCTAAGGGGTGCTATCTGATGAGAATGCTTTGCTGTATTCTTCAGCTAAATCAATAAATAAATATACATAAACATATGCATAGAAAGAAATACGCCAGCTTGGTCTTCTTGTTTGTTACTGTTGGCTTTGGCACTGAAACAATGTATTTCTTAAAATAATACAGGAGACTATCTTCATTGCGTTAAGAAATCTGAGTTAAAGAATAAAGCCATCTCAGTGAGCCAAATTGTTGGTGATCTAGCACACCACTTTTTTACACTTTTTGAAAAAATTTCTAGTCACAAAGTGTGACAGTTGAAAATGAAGCAGCACCTTGTTTGCAAGGCCTCTGCAAATCTAATAGTAATCTCCAAAAAATTACCTATTTCTAGTCTAAATGTTTAATGGGTAACTGCCTACAAGTGGCAGAAATTAATCAAAATGAGAATGCTTTTAAGCCAGATCTTTTAGCTTCTTTTCAATAATAGATAATTATTGACATTTCTAGGAAGCAGATGGAGTCCCGGAATAGCAGCAGTACAATAAGTCCTTCAGTCTTTCTTTCAACTTGAGCTTGGGGCTCTTCCTCTCGGAAGAAGCAAAATCTTGAGTGTCGATGGCAACAGTGATGCTCCCTGCAATTGAAAATTAGCTGTTTCCACCATTTAGTCATTTCTGGTTTGAAGCACATTCAGTGTTTGTGGTCTGTGCTGAGAATTGCTAGCAAGGGAAACAATAACTGATGTTATAATTTTTGTGGTGCAGAAATATTAGCTCTCTGGCAAGTGGACTAAACATACCAGACTCATTTCTCATAGGACACCAGAAAAGGTTCAGTGCAGAATGTAACTCAGACAAATTGTTGGTATTTCAGAGCACAGACCAGGAAGGATTAATTTTTCCAATAACTCTCTTCATGCGGTCAGAAATTTTGAGTGGCAGCAACCCATTTGCCAGATGACATCGCTAATGTCGTCTGCAAATCTAACTTCTCTCCTAAACTAGAGAGTGTATTTTTTTTGATGATGAATGCTGCTGTAGGTATAAAATTCTCTTGTATCCAAAATGAGAATGTAACCCTCATTTCAGATGTGTGTGCTGAAGGAGAAAGGAAGAGAGTTTTTATTGCCTTAAGTCCTTCAGGGCTGTTGGTTTATCAGGCTTGGCAGGATTTGGTTGTAGTTCAAAGTGCAAATTCTTGAAAGAGTGGAGATGGCTGCTGAGCCTTACTGAAATTGTTTTATTTTTCAGTCTTTTGTGTTAAGAGAAAGCTGTGGTTCATGTAACTTCAGAACCCTCTTTTCTTCAATCTCAGGAATTTCTTGCATGTGTGTACCCAGTGTATAACATGCGCACATTTCTAATGTAGAAGTGCAAACTCAGATATATGAAATGTATTTTTGCTGTGTTGAGACCTACACAAGTATGCTTGGTTCTTGCTAATATACAAGCATATATACATGCATGAAAAGGTCTTGAGTCTGAAGTGTACTTAAGTGTGTAGTTCAGTCTGTGAACCTCTCATTTAAGTTCTATTCCAAATTAATTTTGATATTGCTTTTAATCTCAAAGACATCAACACATTTCTTTAAAAACTGTAAATCAGTCCCTTTGTAGATTTCCCAGCTCTGTCAGATTCAGGAGTAGTAAAGCCTATTTCAGAAAGTGCTTTTTGCAGTATTTCTAAATGTGAGTGCGGCTTCTGCAGTTGTTCTTCATAAAAAGCACTTTTTGACAATTTCAGAAAATGTAAATTTAATCTTGATAAGTGCTTTCCCTGAATGCAACCTTTCCTCTGTAGTGAGAGAGTGTATATTACATCAGCATAAATGCATTCAAATAGCTCTATATACAGGCAAGTGACCTCTCATTCAAAAGATGTTCTAGGATCATTTCGAAGACCCTATTATCCAGCAGAAAGTTTAGTGTAGATTAGGGAAAATGTAATACAGTTTTTGGTTTTCTGTGTTTTTCCCCCTGTGTAACAAAGTGATTCAGGACTTAGCCTAGAAATAATTTTCCACACTATCTTCTGAGCTGATCACTGTCATTATTTTAGGTTTAGAAAGTGCTATTCATTAATGTTTTCTGCCCTGTAATACAGACAGAGTTAGTAGGTAATGCAGAGCTTTCTATTGTAAAAAAATTGCATAGGTAAAATGGAAAGACTGGAGTCTTTTATTTCTTACACATTGATGTTTTTTTCCCATTTGCAAATGAAATTTTAAGTTTTTCAATAGTATTTTTGAAAACTTTCACATCCTACCTTTTGGAAGAGTCATGGGGAGTAATATAGCAAAATTGTTTGAAAACAAACAGTAATTTTTCAGGGATCTTGTTGTGTACAAGTAGTCTAAGTATGAATGAATTACCTTGCTTGTAAATCCTGAAACATTAGTGGGATGTTGGGGGTTGAAAACCATTCCAGATTTATATTTTCTCCAGGTATTCAGCATCCCATCAATATTCTGGTTTGCACAGATGCAGTTGAAAGGGAAGCCTTCTCAGAGCCCCGTGCTGCTTTAATGAGGGTACGGTGTGTCAGTCACAGCAGAGCCATTCCCCTCTGGACAAAGCTCTGCTGGGTTTGCAGGTGCCTGCACAGCCTTGCTTCCTTGTCAACACCAAGCAGAGCCCAGGAGCAGGATCCAGGCACCACAAGCAGACAAAATCTATCTAAGGCATCTTCCCAGGCCTGGAATGTGTAGTTCAGGATGCAGTGGATGTCTGCACCCTTTTGGAGCAAGTGGCAGCTGGAGGCTGGGTAGAAGATCCTAGGAAGCCTCAAAAGGTAGCAGATGTCTGCATTTGGGCATAGCTTAAGCTGCTCAAGAGAGCAGGAGAGGGATTAGTACCAGTTAAACCTTATTAGACTTTTTTTTTTTGGGCAAATTTCAATGAGTACTTGATGACATCTTTGTGGTGTGTGGATGTTGTGTGTGGGTTACAGTAGTAGGAAACCTGATGCTGGATTTTATCATCAACATGCATCTTCCGCCTTGATTTTCCCATCATTGCGGTTTAACCCCAGGCAGCAGCCAAGCCCCAGGCAGCCACTTGCTCACACCCCCACCAGTGGGACTGGGGACTGAATTGAAAGAGTAAAAGCTAGAAAATTTGTGGGTTGAGATAAAGACAGTTTAATAGGGGAGGAAAAAACCACACATGCAAACAAAGGAAAACAAGGAGTTAAGTCACTGCTGCTCATGGCCTGGCAGGTGTTCAGCCATTTCCGAGAGAGCAGGACCCCATAATGCATGATGGTGACTTGGCAAGACAAATGTCATCACTCCAAATGTCTCCCTTCTTCCCCCAACTTTATATCCTGAGCATGATGTTATGTGGTCTGGAATATGCCTTCAATCAGTTTGTGTCACCTGTCCTGGCTGTGTCTCCTCCCAGTCTCCCAAGCCCCCCCCCCCCAGCTTCCCTGCCAGGATGACAGTACAAAAAGCAGAAAAGGCCTTTGTTCTGTGTAAGCCCTAGACAGCAATAACAGAAGCATCTCTATATTATCAACTTTTGTGTTCAGCACGAATCCAAAACACAGCCCCACACCAGCTACTGTGAAGAAAATTACCTCTATCCCAGCCAAAACCAGCACACCTGTATGTTAGTTGAAAGAGCTTTCTCAGATGGATTGTGCTAGTCCAGAGCACTGTTCTTGGACTGGTTTAGGGCGCCTAAATCTCTTGCTTGCATATTATTAGTCCAGTTGCTTACATTCCTGTCCAGGCTGTTCAGGCAGTGCCTCAGTGGAAGGCGCCATTGGCTTCTAATGTTGTGACTCTCAAATAAGCTCAATTTCAAAGTTTGTGGAAATCAAGCTTTTTAATCTGATGATTGAATGGGAATGTGAAGCTAAGAACTTGGCAGCAGAGAGAAAAACGAGAGGATTCATCTTCTTTAGCTTAACACTTTGGAGGTTTCAGCATTTGCCCATTGCCTTGAATTCTGCAATGATTCATGCATGTGGATGTGCAGAGGAGTTCCTGGGTAAAGCATGTGTGGGCATATAGATGTGCTTTGGTGAATACCGTGGTGGATGGTGATTTGGTTGAATTGCAGGTTTCTATAGACAAGAACAAGCGGGTGAACTATAGCAAACGTGAGCGTGATTAGAATTTCCATTAAGAAACCCTTTGGTCAGCAGGAAAGAGGAAAAGCAAAGCAGTTTGACATGTGAGAACAAGAACATTTCCTATTGCCTAGACTGGTCCTTGAGACTTTGAAATGCCCTCTTTGTCGAGGAAGCATGCAAATGTTCTCATTATTTTCTATAATTTGCATTATTAAACAAAAGTTATTACCCAGGCTCAAGCTCTCTCAGAGCACTGAGTCAAAGATACTGTTTTGCTTGCTGACACTGCATGCTCAAATGAACCTAATGGTGTTCTGTGCAGAAGTATTTTATCTTTAAGGACCCTTAATTGCTTTAACATGCCGTGCTGTAAACAGCCTGAATCACGGATAAACAACAGTCCTTTCCAGCTCTGTTGTTAGGTAGGGTTAAAGGCTCTGGCTCAAATTAAGAGTTAATCCTTATTCTTAAATAAGGGGAACTAAGTCCTTGAAAGAAAAGTTAAAAAAACACCTTCAGTAGTTTCTAATCCCGATTTTTAGCCCTGGGTGCTTCCAGAGCAGTCTCATCTCTGATTCTGGAATCCTATTTCTGGCTCGTTTTTTCTATCATCTGTGTTTGTCTCTCTCCCTGTTGATCATGGACTGACATCGCTCTTTGAGGCTTGCCAGTTTTTTTCCTTTTTCTGAAGGTCCACCCCTTTGCAGACACTCTGTCTTTCTTTGATAGTCTACAGGTGCCCTGATGGAGTGAGGCTCTCCTCTCCTCCAGCAGTGCTGCAGAACATGCTTTTCCTGAAGGATCTGGGGCAAGATGGGTGCTCGCCATGGAGAAATAATGCCTTTGGTCATAGCAGGAGCCTTATGGCTGCTGAGGGCAAGGAGTGAGGGGTAATGGGGATCTGTGAGACTGATCCCCAAAACTGGCACCAGTGCCTCAGATTTTAAAACCAAACCCTGTGAAATGAGTGGAGAGCTTTCCATTGTGTTTTTCCTACCCAGGCTGATGGTGGTCAGAGTGACGTGGGCTCAGGGTGAAATGCAGCATTGGCAGCAGCTGCCTGGCTGTGGGGAGCCTGCTGCAGAGAGCACAGCAGTGCTGCCCTGCTGCTCCTCTTTATTCCCCATAAGGAAGAGACTAAATGAGTTGTTGATGTCTGAGAGAGGCAAAGGGCAGGGGAAAAAGCAATAAAGTGCTTGTCTGGCACGCAGGCTGGAGCAGCAGGGAGGGAAGCCGTGGGAGATGGAGGGCTGGCACCAATTCCAGCCTTCTGTCCTGCACCAAGCTGTGTTGAAGAGCGTGTTTGGCTGCAAAAGTACAGATACTTCTCTATCCTGGAGGTCAGTTTGCTTATTCATTTCTCATCACTGGCTTTCCATTTACACTAGGAAGCAGTTTAACTCTTTGAATCACTTGGCTGGTTTGAGGGGTTGCTCTGGTGCCCATGTGGCCATATCACATCTGCTTATCTTACCCCATGCTTTTGTCTCTAAGGATTTTGAGTGCTGGTGAGGATGTTTCCCATGATCCAGCTCTCCTGCATGTATACACACAGATAGTGGGAGGTCTCTATCTGAGTTTTGATTCCAGCTGTGGGATGACTACAGGATGGTTGGAGTGCTGTAATAACTAAAAGGCGATTTCTTTAATCCAGACTGGCCTTGGCTCTGCTTGAAAAACTACTTGTTTGCTCTTAGCCCCTCAAATACTCTTCTGTAAACAGCACTGAAGAGTGGATGCTCCTAATCTGTCCCAGCATCAATCCAGCATGTCCTAGCTTACCAGAACCATTTTCATGTGGCAGATCTACTTGATTAAATGGATGTGAGGTTGGCTCCCCAGTAGTAACCCTTGTGCCAAATGGGATAGCTGCTGATGCTGTGATCACAGAATCAGGTGACTCCACAGGTGGCCTCTGTGGAGTAAAAGGGCATTTCCCCTGGTTGAGACAAAGCCTGGCTGCACAAAGTTGATGTCCTTCACTTAGCTCCTTAGCCTCAGAGGGAGTGCTTCCTGCTGCAGCTTCCCAGGCTTGCTTGGCTAAGGGCAGCAGGGGATGCTGGTGGCTCTCTGGGACAAGGGCATTGCCTGGGCACTGGTCACCCTGGAAGACTGGGATGGCATCATATTTTATGCAGATTAATCCTTGAGTCCACATGAGTATTTAAATAAGTTGAATCGGGAGACATGATTGTGATTAGGCAACTTCATCTTCTTAACTTGGAATACTTTCTCCTTAAGGGTGTTCAAACAATGGAGTTGAGCCTTCAGATTCATAGCTGCCACTTTATTATCCTATTAGTCAATTATGGCTGCTGAGGAGCAGGACTAAGTGACAGTATGGCAGATTACAGCAATTTATTTGCAGTTCTGTTAGTCTGGTACCACATATCATCAGGCTGTTTAAATTTAATGATAGGGTTTTTGCATGTGTTTTAGTGCTGTTAAAGTTGTAATCAAAATGTGTAGGAAAACCCCCACTGACCTGCATAAATACTCCCATCTTCAGCACTGCTTTCATGCCCTGTTGTAATCCTTGTTAGCAGAGCTGACTCACTAATTAGGAGAAGCAACCTGCCTTAGAAATTATAGTTTTTTTTTTTCTTGTTTTTACCACTTTACAAAGCTTTGAGGAATAGAAGTTGGTGGTGACCTTCGTTTGGCTCTGCTTTTGAGATGTTCTCTCACCACCCACCTGACTGAAATTAAAATGTAGAAACAGGTACGTGTTATTTTCTTTACCATAAGCCCAGCATTGGTATATTCCTTGTGGGGGGAAAACAGTCGCCCACTGGACCTCAGCCATCAGGCACTGGTGATGTTGCTCTTGAAGAGGTGTCTGCAGTCAAACAGTGCAGCCTGCAGTATCCATGACCTTTCAGTGGAGGTTGGTCAATCTTACAAGTTGACTGCTGGTGACCATCTGCTCTCTTGAGAGACTCAGCCTGAGGACTGGGATGCATTGCTGCTGCTGCCCTGAGGTATAGTCATTCAGTGGAGCATTCAAAAGCTTCCCGGCCAGAATTCATAAACACCTGGCTTCTGAAAAATTTGAGAGATTTTTTTCAAGGATTTGGTGTCTTAACTGGGATATTCAGTCATTTCGTCCTGCACTGAAATAAAGGTGTGATCATCAAACCTGTGAGCATACTCAGCCAACACACTCAGAGCCCATGTGGGGGAGATGGATGAGGTTGCAACTGCTGTTTGCTTTGATGCAAAGCAACAACCTAAATGGAATAGGGATATGTGGAATGAAATTTAGGGATAGTGTTTTGTGACATGTGGGGAGCTCCTACAAAGAGCTGCTAAGCACTGAGTGCATAAAGCATGTTGCTTATATGGAGGACAACGGGTGGCCAGGAGACAAACAGCTCTGGGAAAAATACATGAAGAATGAGTTTCTGTTTAATGCCCAGAAACAGAGTAGAGGATCATGAGAAGGCCTGGATGGAGCTTGTAGCTACAAGTGGACAGACCTTTCTCCTCATTTGCCCTCAAGAGGAGCTGGCAGGCTTCAATTTTGTTTTTTTTCCTCTGCAGCTCAGCTTTTTGGTTGAGTTGGGCAGGGATTTTTACTTGCCTTTCCATTCACCTGCATTGGTTCGGTGACTGTGCATGAGCTGCATGGATCCTGCTGCAGCCCTTCAGCAGCAGCACTTTGGTTTTTCTGCTGTTTTACCAACGCTCTCCCACCTGCGTCTGCCCTGCACTGGAGCTTTCCCGGGGGAAACCAGCCAAGAGCCTGTGACTCCCGTTCACAGGAGCCCCATGGACCTCGGTCTGCGGTCCTGCAGCCATTGGCACAGGAACTGCAGGGGCACTGCCTTCCCTGGGATTTCTGTGAGGCTGGGATAGTCCTGCCTTTCCTTTGGAGGGACCAATATTCTCTGATTGGTTTTCAGCAGCTGCTAATTAGTGAGTAATGTTATGTAAAGCTGAGCTGGGCTTCCAGAAATATACCAGTCGTGTATGAGTTAGGGAATGGTTTACAGACAACGAGTGTTATTTTGTGCAAGGGCAGGGACAATTAAATGGATTTTCTTTGAGCTGTTAACCAGGAGGCATAATACCATTTATTACATCCATATTGGGAATATGTCACATAAAAACATAATTGATGGAAGTATTATCTTGCTTAATTGGGAAATCGAAAAAGCCACTTCCCGTTTATTTACAGTTTATTAGTAACAGTATCTCCTGTTTGGTCTGGGATGGTTTGTACATAAGTCATAGGCTTTGTGCATTAGATTCAGTATATAATTCTCTTAAAAGACTCCTCAGTCCTTTAAGAGAGAAAACTGAGAAAACTGGCTCCTCATTTTAGAAATGACAGCTTCTGTTGAATGTGCTGTCGAGGCCTCACAGTATTTTACAAAGGCGTGGTACTACCAACAGCTAGGATAACTGACAGATTCAGAGGAAAAATAACAAAAATATTGTTTTCTATTTTATTTAATAGGCAAATTCCCTAAATCTTTTGTTGCCTTTTGTTGCCTCTCTTCATGAGGAGTTTCACCTTGACTCTGCTTGACCGTTCCTTGCATAGTCAGGATAATTATTTTCCCAGTAGTGTTTGGCAGTGTCTCTCTGGTGATTTTGAGAATGTTCTTCCAGTAACAAGAAACTTACTTTTAAAGGGAAAATATGATTATGAAATAATGAAAATATGTGAAGAGTCTGAGGCAGAGATAAAACTTCAAATGGAGAAGAACAGGAAATGAAAGAAGAATTGGCCCCATTTGGATTTTAAACTCTTGCTTTGCTTTTCAACTTCATTTTTAAATCAAAATGCTACCAGAAATCCAGACTTTTTCAGCCACCTAAAATATTAAAACCAAAAATAACAACTATTTGATTTTGCATCAAAAAATTTAACTGTTTTACTAAAAATACTGATTTCAGTGAATGGGCAGTGTCTGCTGAGAAGAAATTAATTAGGGAAGGATTTGAGTTTTTGTCATAATCAGCTTTAATGAAGATGTTATTTTCAGTCTAAAGCACTTTTTTTTCAACTGTGGAACTCATTTTAGTGAATGTAAGACACATATCCTTATCATCCCAGGGATGTTTATCTTGCAACCGCATCCAGAGCACAGCAGGAGAAGGTGGGTAGACTTGCCATGGGTGGGTAGACTTGCCATGGGTGGGCAGCAAGGATGGGACAATAATGTTATTGTGCTTGGAGTGCTCTGGTGTTCTCATGCTGGGCACAGAGATGCATCCACTGCCCCAAGGTGAACCTGGGCCCATGGTTGGTTTTGGGTCCTTGTTCAGTGCCTGAGAGGTGTTGCCATGAGGGCAGGGCAGCGAGGCTGAAAAACAGTTGGTTTTATTCTGTCACTGTGAAAACAGATTTTAAAGAAACTTCCAAGCAGAAGCTCGCTGTCTGAAACATATGGACATTTTTCAAGCAGAGTAATTTATTAACCTCTATGCAAGTACGCAGAAGGCTACTGAGATACTGTTTTCAAGTTTGATACAAAATGAGAGAAAATAGTATTTCTGAAAGAAAAATTACTCCTTTGGAGTCTCTGCTCCCCACTGCACTTTTTTGCCCTCCCGAGCTGAGTGGTTCAGGTATCACCAAAACTGAAATGATGAGAAGGAAAGTGATTTAAGCAGCGAGCCAAAACTTGTCCACATGAAACCAGGAGAACATTCCTGAGCTGCAGCCCATCCATCAAACTGGTCAAAACCTTTTGACTGACTTACGGCCCAGGACATGTCATTACACCTCTCTTGTGTTTGGTCTCCACTCCCTGCATGGCAAGAACCAAATCCTGCTCTGTCTCTGTGATATTTTGGATGAGCATTGGTGGTTCAGCTGTTTCACTGGGGGACGTTGCTGTACAGTGCAGGTTGTTGGCCAAGGGGTGCCAAACAAAGTAGATATTCATCCAGCTCCTAACAGGGCTTAGCATATGAGCACAGCTCCCATTTACACAACTCTTCCTCTCTCTTGCTTTCTGTTTTCTAATCACCACCTTGAAATACAGGTTTATTTTCTGGCAGTGTTTTAAAATCCATAGTGTTATGAATGGTTATGAATGGGCAGTGGGTTAAAGCACAGAAAGTTCAAAAGCAGAGTTCATCAGCGCAGTAGAGTGAAGTCCAGGTCCCTGAACACACAGCCAACCCTGCCAAATAACCTTTCAAAAATTGGCTGATTTAAAAACTAGCTTGGGCCAGGATTTGCTCTGGTCCATCAGACATTCATTACTTCTGCTCTTGAGTTGCATGATGTCCTTATCTTTATCAGGAAAATGGCTCAAATCATTGGGAGCTGCTTGAAATGATTGGTGACATGACAGAGCCTCTTATTTACTCCTAGAATAACCATAAACATTGCATGAATGCTGTGACATGCCCTGTGCCTGCTGCTGGCTATTGCCTGGAGCCTGGAGCCAGACACTTGGCTGTGCACTCGTGAGGCAGCTCCCTGAGATCACACTGGGACTGGTCTTGCAGAGAGAGCTGCTGGCGTGCAGTGACTGCATCTTCCGTGTGAATCTGCGAGCTCTGGAGCCTAAATGATTAGCAGCATTCAGTCTGAAATTGGACAAGATGAGAAGTTCCAACCAGATGATGTCAGAAATGTATTATTTAGAAGTCTTTACTATAAGAGATAACATTAAATTGTTATTTAAAATGTTTCTTTATGAGAGATGAGGGCAGTGGGGAAGCTCCATACAGGTCTCTGTGTGCCATGTCCTTGTACAGTGGTGCCCAGGCCAAAGGGGTACAGGAGATACATGGACTGCCTCTCACCCAGGTGGACATTTGTCCAAAAGTTCTCCCTAGACCAGATCAAGGAGACAATTTTCACTGCTGTCTGGCCCACATAATTCCCTAATGAGGCAAAACAGCCACGGTGGGGACACAAGACTCCTGCTCATGCAGAGCTGTCCCACACCACTGCTCATGGCTGTCAGGTACCATCAGACTAGTTCAGGGGTGCCTGCCTGAAATGGGGGCATGTGATCTGCCTTCCCTGGTGCCCTTGGTGTCCCATTTACTTGTCTGCCAAAGACCAAATAAATAAAAAGTTTCCTTGTTACTTGCAGTGGACCATGTCAGCATGAATTAAATTGCTACTTCGGTTCATTTCTCAGCACTGTGATTGTTCACACCCTTTCTCCCTCACCTCTTTTTGTGGTAAATTACCAAAATTATGGGTTTGAGGCAGATATGGTGCTGAGGTGAGTGACAGCAACAGGTCAAGAGGCAGCTTGGAGCTGTGCTCCAAATCCTCATGATGACTTCCTTTCCCTGGGGATCTAGAGCGATCCAAGCCCTTTCTAGTGCTCTCAGTCGCCATATACCAGAACTGAACATTCCAGGCCAGATTTGCAGGACTGCATAGGGCACTGTTCACATATTTATTTCAAAAGGAAGTTAAATGCATGTATAGCTTTAAACCTTGCTCATGTTCTCCCACTAGGGAGATATAGTTGGAAACATTGGCTTTGCTAAGTGTTGCAAGTGGTTTTCAGGATTAGGCCTTTAAATCTCATTGTGCCAATCAAGCAGACAAATACAAAATTATGTTCTCTCATCCAGTTGTGTAGAAATGAGTCTCTCATACCTGGATTTGCACAGTGTTGGGAGGCACCACATCTCAGTAGTTATCATGGGAGCTTGTCATCCCCCAGCCTGGATGAAGAGATGCTGTGTGATTCAGCTCTGCTGCCTGCTGCTCAGCACCATGCCAAGGAGGGAGGGAGAAGCCCTAGATGGCATTTCCATCTCTAGAATTTTTCTTCCTATTGTCATTTCTTCTTAGCTGGTGCCAAGCAAAAAAGCAGTGAGTTGTTCAAGCAGCTGTCTTTTGGCTCTCCAGCAGCATGAAATGCCACATCTCCTAAGAACCATCCAGTTGCAAGCAAAATGCAGTTGGCCAGGCACTGAAGAGCATTGTCTCTGAGGTCAAGGGGGCTATTTTTTGCTCTTTGGTGTGTCGGAATGTGCAGGAGGTGAATCTGAAGAGTTAAAGACATGTTCTTGGGTGGATTAGAAGGGTTTAAGATGAGACTTCCCCACCAAGTGAAAGGGTAAACTTACATTGGATGATGTAGAAGCTGTTTCTGGTGCAAACATAATTTCCTCCCAAAGATGCATTCAGGTGATACAAATGGCTGGACACAGGGGAGTCACAAAACATGCTTGTGAAAAAACAAAACCTCAGAGTTTTGGGCATTATCCTGAAAACTTAATCCAGAGTGTCAAGGTTCTGCTGAAATATAACCTTGCAGTCTGTTCAAAGGCAATTTAAAAACAAAATTAAGTATTTGCTACCAAGGGTCTGATGCAAGAAAACCTTCTACTAGCTGCACAAGAGGCAGAGTGGCTCCTGTCATTATCCCTTTTTCCACTGAAGTCTCTCCACTCTCTGTGGCTTTGTTGTTCCCTTCTCCTCATTCCCTGCTCTTCCCTTTATGCAGTGACATAGGGATGTGAGCATCCTTTCTGAGTGCTGGGGTATCCCTTACCCTGCTCTAGACTTGGGTTTGAAAGTATGATGCCTGACTCAGTAAAACCAGGTCAAGGGGATCAGTGCTGAAACATTCACTTAGGATAGTTTATTATCCCAACAAATGTGAAATTATTATGAAAGTAATCATAAGGAACAAAGGAGCTGTGGCTAACAAAGGGCACCCTGGCTGCTGAACCAACTGAGCTGAGCATGTCCCTCATCACCTCCGCACTCGTTTTAGCCAAACTTTTGTATTTTCAGGGACAGCTGTATTCCCTCTTATGTCAACATTATCCTGGATCCAGTCCCCTTTACTGTAAAAACTTGTCTCTGAGAAATTGAACAAAGAATTTTTCTGGTCTCTTGAATATAAAATTCCTAAAAATAGACCATGGGAACAGTTTTATACTTGAAGAGCAATTGTGCACAAATGTTGTAATGCAGATTTGTATCCTAATTATTTTTTCTTACTAACAGGCATAGTTTTGCTACAGTGTGAACAACAAGTCCATAACACTGAAGGTTTATCCACTTGGAAGAACTTGGTGTTTTCCTTCCTCTCCTTAGGGCTTTACTGAGAGAGCACAGAATCAAACTATTAAATGCCACCCCAAAAGTCCCAAAGTCAAACGCCCCATTAATTCTGCACCCTTCCCTACACCAGGAAATACCAGCTGGTTCAGCTGGATGGCCCCAGGTTAGTACAATGAGTAAAAAGATTTAAACTGAGCAAAAGGCAAGAGTCCTTAACTGAAAAAATACAACAGAAGTGCTATAGTTAAAATACTGTATTTGAGAGCACTCCTCAGATCAGGATCATGTGATCAGATGATTTTAGAGTTGGCTGAAGCACACAGAAACACAGACAGTGTTGTCAAAGGATCTTGTGTTAGTGGCAGGGATACTGTTCCAGGCTGTTCTGCCTAAGCCACTGTCACTCTCATCTTCTTTCCTAATGAATGGTGCAGTGCATCCACTGTGCCAGCAAGGGCCCCTCAGCTGTGAACAGACCTCAGACCAGTTTGAGTGGAAGGGGGTGAGCTGGATCTGAGTGTGTTTGGGTGTGAGCCCATGTATGTCAATTCTCCCTACCTACAAGTTGGTGCAAGAACTAATCCCTCCTAACACCTGTGTGCTGTTAGCTCAGTGCTAGGGCAAACAGGGTAGACAACAGGGTATTCTTAAAATCCCACCAGGCAAAGCATGCAAAAGCCATTCCAGGACATATACAGAGAGATTTCTGTATGTCTGCATTCTGCCTGTAAGTGTTGTAGAAACATCCAAAGTATTGGGCTGCATGTTCCCTGGGGAAAACATGTGGTAAGCCATTGTGTCCTCTCCTCCAGTGGGATGTCCCATGTGATGAGCACATCTACCCTTCTGTTTGACATGATGATGTTTAGCTGCTGCTCCATGAAGCTGATGTAGGAGTCAAGAGTTCCTCAATACCAGAGGTACCTAGAGTGCCAAGGCCCCCCTCCTGTTTTCCCTATGAATAAGTAAAAACCTGTTCTTTTTTGACCCCCAAAGAGATGTCTGAATTCAGTAAATAAACCATAGGCAGCCCCAGACAATTCAATTATAGACTGTCACCTGGATTTAAATCACAGATATGTGCTTATAGTCAATGCTCTTTGTGTTGTGACAATTTCAGACTTCTTCCCACCTTATTTTCCTCTCTGAATAGCTAAAATGAAAATATTGAACGAGCTTTAAATAAGCTAGAGCTTGTCAGGAAGATCTGAGAGTGTATACTGCTGTTTCAGAGGCGAGCCAAAAGCTGTGTGCATATAATACACATTGTCAGTTATTAGGCCCTGCTTGAGCAAGAAAAAAAAGTGTCATCTGCTTTGTAACAAAAATGTAGAAGAAATTGTGCTCTACTCCTGAAACTGTCTGTATTGGGACAGTAATATTTTACAGTGGTTGGCATTAAGGCAGATGATACTGACTGCACTTGATTAGCTTGTTGCAAGCAAGTATTTTAGGTTTCTCAAAGAATCACCAACAAAGGTATTGGCAAAAGCAGGGTTAGTATAAAAGTGAAAAAGATCAGTGAAAAAAGTTTGAGTGACAAAGTTCACTGATAAGGTTCTCTGTACTATTCACTCTATAGTTAAGGCACACAGAGAAAAATTGTACTAAAATCTAGAATCAACATCAAAAACTAAATCAACCTAAAATTATCTTCATGGAGACAGGGGATGGGAAGAAGGTAACGATGGGAAAGGGTTAGGATAATCCTGTGTTGATTCACAAGGTTTGAAGTGGACCCCCTTGCCAAACTTAGCCCCAGACTGGACCCGTGGTTTATGCCTAAAGGTTAGCCTAAGCAGCACTTGATTTCACAACACCTAATCAAAAGTCTAATTTAAACATTTAAAAATAGATTCTGTAGAATTTGCTATAAGCACTACAGTAACTCATTGTTAGGCCTAACTTACTTATTAATTTAACATACCTAAGAATCTAAGATAACAACATTAGTGGTATATTTGCTGTAGCATATTTCCATTCACACACACAGTGCTGAAGGGGAATGTACAAAGCACATAGCTGGGAAAAATTCCCCCCAGGTTCAGTGAAGTACTCACATCAAATGCCTTTGTATCTTCTTAACAGGCAAAGGGTTGAGCCGTGAGGAGTGGGGGTATCAGCCCAGGCTTCATTTTTGGCTTTTGGCAGTGGTCCTCCAAGTTACAGTGATCTTGAGAGTTCACTAACTCTGAGAGGATTCCCCTTCACAGCCTTTGTGGTCCAGGAGAGCTCAAAGGGTCTCACTTAAGGCTGCTGTTTATAGGGTTACATGAGAAATTTGCTTTAGTCATAATAATTTACAAAGTGACCACAATTTAGGTCAATAACTTTCTTTGAAAGTTTGATAACAAAAATGTTGTTCAACTTGAGGACTGTTACTCAGGCAGCAAAAATAAGTTTCCATGGCTGTTTATTAAAAACTAGGAGCTTGTTGGAGAGCATTTCCTCCTGGGAGCAGACATTGTTTCTGATAAGGTCAAGAGGAGCTCAGCTCAGGTGCTGTTCATCAAGGCCAAACCCTAGAAAGCATTTATTACATCACAGGAGTGGGATGTAATCACATAGCTTAAGATGGCACTAAAATAGGATCTGGTGCTAACCAACCTTTTTAAAGTTTCACAACCTTTGCATGTTTGGTGGATGAGTCTGTAGATAAGCAGAGAAATGGCTGATTGCAGTTTCAAAATGGTACATTATAACCAAGTATTTAAATATGTAGAGCTTATAGGACAAGAAAGCTTCAAAGTGGGGCAAAGGAGGCAGTCTCTGTTATTCAAGGGTTCAAAGGTCTTCAGCCACAGGCTGAGGATAGAAGAAGGCTCAGGAGCATCATAAGTGGCAAAGCTTCTCAGGTATTTAATGAAATAAATTGATCCATGTAACGACTTTGATGAATTTTCCATGAGGGAATTGCGATTGCACCCGTGCACATTAACAACCACATGGACTCCCAGGGCAGCCAGCAGGAGCAGAGTGCTCCCACCGCTCAGGGGCTGTGCTGTGTGACAGTCCCCATGGCATCCTTTGGTCAGCAGCAGCTCCAGCAGGCAGGGCTTGGGGGCAAAGGCTGGCAGTAATTGAGAGCATTTATGAGGATATTTTTGTCTTTTGTTTGCACAATCACTGAAGCTTTGTTTTCAGACCTCAGTAGTTTTAGGTAGCTCTGACAATGCAGTCAGCAAATAAATAACTGTACTGCATAGTTCTTTGATTTGGATATGAGGAAAAATAAATTAATTTGAAAGCTTTTTGAAGGAATAATCGGCTATGTCAAGCCATGCAGACAGTCCTCCTGACATAATGGGCCACAATAGGAAACTCAAATAATTCACCTCACTGCCAAAGCCTCCCCTTGTGCTCCTGACCTTCTGCACACTCTGTGCTTTTGCTTTCTGCAGGCTTCACCTGCACCTGTGAAGGAAATTTCTACAAGTAGGAATTAAAACTAGTTTCAAGCTGTCACTGCTTCTCAGTCCCCTGCAACTTGTTTTCCATCTGTTGCTCCCCGTAGCCTTCCTTCTCCTGCAGATGTGGGAGAGGGTTCCTTTGCTCCTCCTGAATGAACTGTCTCCTTGCCAAGTGACATCTGTAGGCAGCCTCCTCCAGCCTCTGGCTGTGGTCAGTACTATATGTGAGGAAGGCCTTACAGTCCCCAAGGGTGACTATAAAATAGTTCCCCCAAAGTTTAGCTTCCCCCACACCTCCAGTCCAAAGTATGCCACAGACTTAATTTAAACATCCCTCACTCATTTTATGTGAAATATAATGTGGCCATGCTAGTCATGTTATTTATTGCTCATCCTTTCTCTGATCCCCCAGAAGTTCCTGGCCTGAATTTTATTTAGAGACAATTAGTGCCATGTCTTAATTATAAACTATGGACTGGGGAGAAAAAAAATCTTCTAGTGTTTTAAATCCATCTTTTTGTTGTTGTTGTTGTTGGCTATTCTTATTGTACAGCTAAAAACAAATGGGAATGACAAGTGTCTTCTGCTGTATACTTCTTGTTGTTCTGCATTCCATATGGGACTGGCTCTGCTCTCATCCTCAAACTTGCTTTCTTTTTGGGAAGCTGTTTCTGCTCCTTCACATTAGTGATACTTGGACCCAGACCAGATTCTATTGTGGAAGCATTCATGGCTGCCTGAGCAGTGCCATTCGTAACCTACCACTAAGCTTGAATGGTCCTTTTCTCTTCCTTCATCCCATTGCTTTCATATTTTTCTTGCCCTTCTGACAGTTGCTATACATCTTGCTGTACGTCTAGTCACCTGCAGAGTCAGTCACTTTGCAGGTTCTCCTCTCTTCCAGGTCACTGCATGCTCAAAGTAAACACTTTAAAAATTAAGTATAAGGAGGTGGGAGCCGACAGGGCATTTCCGCCTCCTTATGTACATGCCTTAAATATTGCTGCTAAAAATAAGTGGAGAAAAATGTGAAAAGTGTAGTGTTAAAACTGATAGTGTTCCCCGAGAGAGGGGTGTTGTTCTTCTCCAGCTTTATTGGTCTTCTGACCTAATTCACCCACCCCCAGAAAAGCTGTCTGCACTTACTCCTTTTCTTTAATTAAGAAGAATGCAGCCAGCAGTGTCAGTTCATGCTGAGACCATCCCACTCAGCTGTCAAGCCCCATGGGAGTTGCCCTGTCCCCTGCAGCCCCCAGCCCTTTCCCAGGGGCTAAGTGCTGCCACTGATGGATTCCTGATGCTCTGGTGCCTGCAGCCATGAGCAGTGCTTGATTTATGGAGCCTGCTGAGAGCACAGAGCCCTGGTGGCATGAAAAAGGCTCGGGTGCATCCTGACAGCCCAGGGTTGGCAGTGCCAAGGGATCCGCCTGCTGTTCTAGCTCAGCCACTGATCTCTTGTATGATGGGGAAGTCCCAGATTTTTTGATGACTTACAGATATAGTTTGAGTGTCTTTCAATAGAGGAGCAGTCCCTTAAGTACAGCTAGAGGAACCATAGCTTGGTCTTACTTGACTGTGGTGCAGCTGGAATGTAATGAACTATAACAAAAATACCAAGTTGCTCATCAAGCAAAAAACCCAGCTGTTTGGTATTAATGTTTTCAAGAAGTAATTTTGTGCCCAATGTATACTGACAAAGTATTTTTGTTTGTGCTAACACTGTATAATAAAATTCTTGGAGAGTTAATAAATAGGGAAGGGTTTTTTTTGTGGTGGTTGTTGCTGTTGGGTGGTTGTTACTGAGCACAGCAGGGCACCTCCTGTGCTTTGAGGCCGATTGGAGCTACAACTGATGCCATGCAATGGTGAACGATACAATTTCTCCAGTAGCTGGTGGAATTCAAACCAGCTGTTGGAACTTGTACCCACACAGCCCCTGAGTCTGCAAGGGGAGAAAAAAAAGAAACAACAGTTCAATGCAACAATCAAGAACAAGGCATCTGCCTTTTCCTCTAGACTCACTTTGCACAAGTGCTGTCAATTAGAATTTGAGATTTCTCAGCCAAGGTGCTTCCTGCGGAGGGAGGCGGGAGGAGCGCAGCTGATCAGGGGCATGGATGTGACTCACAGTAACAAATGAGCCATGGCATTGCTTGGGTTGAGAGAGGAGTTTTACCAGTGCTGATGGTGGATTATTTGTGTATTTAAATTCTGCTGCAAGTTAAACAGACATGGAAACCTCTCAGGATATTCATGTTTCCACACTAGGTGTAGTAGTTATGTAGCAAATGTATTAACCGCAGGTTTGCACCAAACATGCAAAAACAAATTAGAAATAGGGAAATACAAACACATTTTCTCATTAGGGGATATAAGTATGTGCTGACTGTAGTACAAATACAATTTTTATTCCATTTGTGTAACCTTTGGTATTTTAATGAAGTCCTGTTCCTGTGTACAGCGTATGGTTCACTGTCAGATAATTTAACACTAAGAAAATCTGTCTTGAATAAATTAGAATATATTTGCAAATTAATTGGTTAATTAGATTTTAGACATCTCTTGAGGACAGGAGAGAAACAGATGTGTGCAAAAGCCACACAGATAGTTTGGGGATGAGTGTTTCTTCTAGGGTTTTATCACTCAGTTTTGTGAAAAACAGCCTTTCACAAGTGCCAAAGATTAAAAAACTCTCAGCTTTAAATGCAGAACATTAAACTCCAATTTCCGTGGTGCTGCTGATTTTTTCTGGGGCACAGGCAGAGCCATTTGGACCTGTTTGCTGAATGACTGCACTCAGAATATGCAAGGTATCTCTTGAGCTGCTTTTTTTTCTAGGAGTATCCGTGAAGCCGTCTGGAAATCCTCTGAACTAAACACTGGCAGATCAGTAGAGAGATGCCAGCTGGCATCGTGGTGAAGTCAGGCAACTCATAAGAAGAAGCAGGTCTAAGATGGAGCCCAGGATTTAGAAGAACAGTCACCGAAGAAGGAAAACTGACAGGGCAGGTTTTTTTCTCAGCTACGTCGGTGTAAATCCAGAGCAACTCCACTGAGATTCACACCAGAGTAACTGAGAGCAGAATCTGGCCAACATCATCCACTGACCTCAGGAGAGGGCTCGGATGGAGAATAATTCCCTTGCCTTCCTCTTACAAGTCTTTTGCACCTGATTTTTAGAGAGGCACGAGTTCAATTTTACTCACTTTGGGGACAGACATAGTACAATCATATGGTAGCCACTGATTTATTTTTACTGATTGGTAAAAGTAATAAGACTCTGCTTAAAAAAATATACACTTCTGTATTCTTTATTGACTTAGACCTCTTCTAAAACAAATTCTGAGTAAATCTTCTTTGGAAACCGAGGAAATTCAAATTTTATGGCCTCAAGTTGGTCCAGAAGCTGAGTAGGAGAGGATTTTCAGCTTAAAAGCAGTTCGGCAGCTCTCTGCAATCTGGGCTGATCCTAAGAGCAGCAGAGGTGGGTAGCTGGTGCTACCTCATCCACTTTTCAGCTCTGCTGAAACAGTGCTGCAGTCTAAGCCCAAAGCAGAGGACATTGATCAGTCCCTCTTGGAAGACAGCCGGTGATCACATTACTTTGCGTGGTTTTATCTCCAGGATCCCATTTTGGGTGTGTTCACAACCATTTGGCAATGGTAGTTAAATGGCCTCATCGTTAAAAGCAATATTTGCAGTGCACAGTAAGACAAACAAGAGGCCATTTGTGTGCGTCATCGATCGTTTCTCAAGCAGTCCCCGGGCTGTGCGCGGAGCGGGCGCGGCGCTGCCTGCCCGGGGTCACAGCGCACACGTCACAGGCCAGGAGCGCTTCTCCTGCTGGCCTGACCTCTCTGGGCACCAGGACCCTGGTGCTGCTGGGAAGAACCTTCAAGTCATGGTCTTTCTGTGACCTTGGTGTGTTTTTCTAAGCAGCAGACAGAGCAAAGTGAAAGCTTTGTTGCTGTCGATGTGTGAAAACTGCAGCCAGGTTTTTCAAGCTGCAGGGCTGAGCTTGCAGGGGGTGCCCACAGCTGCACCGTGGCTCTGCACAGGCGGCAGCAAAGGAGGCCATGGGGCTGCTGGGCACAGTCACCATGTGTCCTTGGCCTGGGACTGCTGTCAGCAGCCACATGCCTTCAGGAAGAGAGCACAGCTTTTAACAGGGTTGTTGTAGACTGGGATGTGCAAAAACTTGGCCATGGTGACCTCGATGCACTAATTTATGAGAGCATCTGGACTGGCCCCTGAGGGCAGCATGACTGCAGTGTGTGGGTAAGAAGCTCATGTGGCTGGATCGTGCCAGCAGGCTGCTGTCCTGTCCTTTGGTGACCCAGGCACTGCCAGGGCCAGGCAGCCCCAGGGGATGTCTCTGCTGGGTGCTTGGCCTTTCAGTCCTGGTTAACCCTAGAGCCCAGCTCTCCTTTGGCAGGCAGGGAGCTCCTGTTCCTCTGCAGCATCTGGCTGTCTCCTGAGCCTGCTCCCTTCTGGCCTTGGCCCTACTTTCCTCTCCTATGCAGCAGGGTACCTGCTTTTAGTGGGATCTGGTTTGTATCGCTGGAAAAGCAGCACTACGCCACTATCCATGCCTGGGGGTTGTGGAACAGTGTATCCTCCAGCCCAGCCAGAGCTGCCCTTCCCTCCTAGTTATGCAGACTGGTTGTGTTCCTGCAAATAAGTAAGAGTGTAGCTGCATTAGGACCTGAGGCTAGGAGACTGCTGGTCTGCAGCTGTGATGAGTATAAGCAGCTACAGAAGATGCCCATGGACATTTCCCTGCAGCATTTATCTGAATGCACAGAGTGCTGGTTCCTTGGGCAAAATGAATTTGTACATTTGTCAGGAGTCTGGGGGTTGAGGAGACACCCAGAAATTACCAGCTACAGTAGAATGCACAGAGTAATGGGTTAATATTATCTCCCATAACTTCTCTATGGGGCTTTTGTCAAATCTGTGATTCAAGTAGTGTTTTCTGAGGCTTTTGACATTTGTGGCAGCACTGGGACAGACAGTAAGGTCGTGTGTCACTTTAAAGGTTTAATTTTTTCCGGATTTCTCACAAAACTGGAGCTGAAAGCTCTCTCATGAATTTCTTGGGGAATCTGCTGAGGCAGCAATCATGTTATCCTTCAAAACTCCATGGAAAAGGTCACCACAGAACCATGCCAAACCTGCCAGGCTGAAGGAGAAGGGGTTGAGAGGCTGCTTTCACACCTGTGAAACCACAGCCAGCTCGAGATACCATGGCATGGGGAAAACACAAACCACACATCTCCTTGCATGGTCAGGTTTCTGCCAGAGATTTATTTATTCAGCAGAGTAAGAAAGTGTCCGGTTTTCGGCTGTTTGAAGGGCCTGGAAAGGCCCGGAGTGGCCTTGGGGCAGCCCGTGTATCAAAGAACGAGAAGAGGCTTCAGTTCTTCTTTCGGTCTTTATGTTTATTAATTGTTTATCTAAAAGATTTTCTTTCGGCCCGACAGAGGTCTGCTCAGCAGTCAGCCATGAGCACACTGTGTCCGCCCTCCGGACAGTCACCTATCTTTATACCCATGGTTACGTGTACAATATTTATCATTTTTCCCCAATCCTTTTTATTTTTATTGTCCGGTGCACTTTCAGTAATGACCAATCCAAAAGTGCCACCATCACCAAAGAAGATGGAGGAGAAGAAGAAGAAGAAGGACAGGACACGCCCCAATTCCTCCATCTTACTTCTCTAAACCCCCCTGTACATAAATCCTAAACCCTGTGTCTCACCCTCTAATTAACTAATCCCTTCACCATTCACCCCGGTGAAGTCCTCCTATCCTCATACAGGTGTCATCTCCTGTGTAGGATCAAAGTCCAGCCACCAGACACTTCTGGCAACATTCCAGGACTCCCGAGCCCCCCAAGGGTGGTCTCGGTGGCTCAGCACCTCAGTCCAGAGGTGCTGAGATCCCACAAGAAAGTAGGGAAAGGTATAAACCAAAGTAGGGGAAGGTATAAACCAAAAAAAACCTGTATTTGAGAGGTGCAACTGCGGTGCTCAGACCTTCCTCCCCTCTGAACACAAACTAACCTGGGGCATGATAAAACAAGCAAGGAGCTGCCTTCCAATTTATTTCTCATTCTTTCTCCATTTCTGCAAACCTCCCACAGCAGATTATTAATTTGTGATGAAAAGCTAGTTCTAAACAGGACATCTCAGTGCAAAAGACAATAAACACTGATGTTCCCAACTAAATTACAAAGGTCTTGGTAGGTTTTGTGTAAGAACTGGCTGCATTACTAGACAGAGATCATAAACCTTTGAAAGGCAGAGGGAGGAGAAAAGAAAATATTCCATGTACGGAAAATGTGATTGTGTTAATGACTTTGCTAATCCCTACGCATGCAGTTTTATCCATTCATGCTTCCAGCATCTGCGGATGAACTCGGGAGGGCTTCAGTAATCCATTAAAACAAGATCATTTTAAAATTTCCATCTAGGCATAATAATTTATTGGTTTGGGGTTTTTCCCCCTTCTACTCTGCTAATTTATGAATGCCTCTCTTAAGTTTGCCAAAATGATAATCAACTTTGATACTTTATTTGGGATGATCATCCTTGTGGAAAAGTCTTGTAGTGAATTTTATAGGAATGAAACCAGTTGAGATTGATAGAAATACAATATTGATCTCAGTTCAAAAAAAAAAAAGGAAAAGATACATTTGTAACTATCCATCCATCAGATGAATAATTATTGAGTAAGTTGAGTGTGTTGGTCTGAAGTAGAAAAATCCTGAAGGTTATTTGTTATGGGGTGTAGGCTGTTGTTATTTAGTCCTACAGAATTTGTTGTACCTCCAGTAAGGCTGTCTAAGTAGTGCCTGGAATGCTTATCAGAAGATACCCCCAGGCATTTCAGTACTAATGTAATTGGATGAAGTTTACGTGATGGAATATTGGAGGTAGGGCTTTTGTGTGCAGGACTGTGGAAAAGCCCCAGATATGAGTAGGTTTTACAGGAAATGGAGGGCCAGATGGAGCAGGAGATTACAGTGTCTGACCTCCTGCGAGCCCATGGTGTCACCCCGTGCTGCAGGCAGTGACAGAGGATGGGTTACTGCGTGTCCTGGCTGAGCGCTGCCTTCCCCTTCCCAGAGATCCCTTCATGAGCAGCCGCCATCTCTGCTGGCACTTTGGTTCAGTGCTTAAAGTACCGTCAGTGCCCAGCATTACTGCGGATCTCTATTGATGTTTGTTTCACTTTTAACTTCCACCTCTTGATCCTTGTTATGCCCTTTTTCAGCAGGTTGAAGAACTCTTGCTTCCTTTTATTTTTCTCCCTGTAGAGCCACTTATATGCTGTAATCAAGCCACTTCTCCCTCTTCTCACTGATAAGCTGAACAAGCTGAGGTCTTTCAGTCTCTCTCAGAGGGGTATTTACTACAGTCCTTTAAATAACTTCTCTGTCCCTTTTCTCTGTCTTCAATTATTCACCATCTTGATAAAATGTGGAGATGTTAGCAAAGTGTATTTTCTGGTGCCTGCCTCACTGACTCCAGGTACAAAGGGACAATTTCTTCTCTGTGTGTACACGGTTGATGTGTCTAAGGATTCATTTGCTTTTCTGTAACAGCCTTGAGCTGCTTGTCCACAATGACACTCTAATTCTATACAGAATTGTTCCATTCTAAGGTAAAAAGTCTTGTTTCAGATGTCAAGCATTATATTTTGGCTTACTGAATTTTATAGTCTCTTAAACAGATGTAAAAGATGTCTGTGCTACATGAGGATGCTCCAGAACCCTGCTCCAGGTCTGCACCTTTTTAGCCTCCAATGTTGGCAAAAATTGCTGACACATCTAACACATGATTTGAGGCACTGCTGTAGGAAAATGCCTCTGTCACAGCCCATCTGGAGTCTGAGAAGGGCAGCTGGGGGAGAGCAGCTGCTCAGAAGTTTGTAGGGAGAGCTCTAGGTCTTATTTATACCCCTTGGGGACACAACACACAAAACCCAGACTCAGCTGGGAACTGTGCAGCCTGTTCTCCCACTAGCACAGGGGGCTGCACTTACAGTTTTTGAGAGGTAGGAAGTTGAAGTTACCCTGATAGAGAATTCACTTTTACAGATGTCTTTTTACATGCTCTGTGCTTATGACTGGAATTTCAAAAATATGTTAAATATTTTAAAACTAATACCAGCATTAACCCACCGGTATAAAAAGCAGTTGTATGTTGCACTGCATCATTGCATGGCCTCTCTTACAGTCGAGACTTTTCCCATCCATCTGTTGGCTGTTAGCATTTGGCTGAAGAGCTGTTGTTCATCTGACTAATCTCATCACTGCTGGCATCCTCTCCCAAACCCTTTTGTCTGGACAGTCATGTTTTCCTTGGCAATCTGCAAAGCACACCAGATCATAGGTCTCTCTGAGCACTTGCATGCTGATGCCTCTCCCTTTCCATTTGTCCTTGCACCTTCATGGCTGGGGAGATACTGAAGGCGGGGCAGGGAGCAGGGAGAGAGCAAAGGGCTTTTTTTGGCAGGCAGAGTCATTGTGGCCCTGCACGCTTCCTGTGGGAATGGAGGAGGTGTCTGGCAGTGTCCCAGGGATGGGGCTGGTAGAGGTGCTCCCTGCTGTGAGTGTGCTTCAGCCACTGGCCCCAGAACAGAGTTGCAAATACACTTAGGAGTTCCCGGCTCTCCTACAGCTCATGTGAAGTGTTTCAGTGTGTGGCAGATCACAGGAGAATGTGCCAACATATGCCTAACCTGATCTGTGCTTCTCATTGGGGTTCTGGCTACAAAACCTACCAGCTTTAGATTTCCTTGCTGAGGTATAAAATTTCTTGTGGTTGAGCCTTTATTTGGAGTAGAGATGCCTCTCTGCAAAAGAGGGAGTCTTTTCAAGTCTGCACAAACTAGTAAGTAATTCTGAGACAACTGAATTTGTTGGTTTCTTTAAAGAAACATAATTATTTTAAAATGACAAACTGTTCCTTTTGTTGATAAATGTTTTATATCTTTGCTGCTATGCCTGAATAGTTTGTGTAAATAATTTATTAGCTTGCAAACAGACGTAGCACGTTCAGGCAAACACTGCCCAGCGGGGCAGGAATGCTAAAAAGGGAAAACAGGGTTGAGAGCAGTGCTGAGCACTGAGAGCAGGAGTGGGTATCAGTAGGGACAGAGAAACACCATCTGCAGCTCATAGGCTCTGCCCAACATAGCTCAGATGCCTGACACTGTGGTGAGGCACCGGAGGTGCAGATGTGAGCAGTCAGGCAGTCACCATCAGCAGGTGTGTCCGTGGGATACTTAGGAGCAAAGTGACTGTGGTGCTCAGAGCTATGTGAAATTATCTGGTTTACATAATGTTTGGCATTTAATATTTTCAAACTGGTTTTCTTGCTTTGCATGCTTAGAAAGAACTTCAGTGTGCTGTGGTTGGTTATTCCTCTAACTTTGTTCTCAAAATGGGCCTTGTTTTTTGAAAAAGTATTTTTTCAAAAATCATGTGTGAGGTTCTTTTATGTGTCAGGGCAGGGTCAGGCAGGAGAAGAGGGCTAAGCACATGCATCAGTGGTTTCCAGATGAAAGTCCTTTCTAAATAGTGTGGAAGTGTGTGCATATAAGTATGCATGGATGCAAATGTGCTTCTGGGGTTTTTTAGACAGCAATTTTGCCTGAAAGTCCTATATGTCACAATGGGGACTTAGAGAACCATAGGAAGGTCTGGGTCTGGTCCAATCCCCTGCTGTGGACAGGCCATCTTTCAATAGATCAGATTGCTCAAAACCCCAACCAATCTGACCTTGAACACTTCCAGTGACATCCTGAATTTCCGTGGGCAATCTATTCCAGTGTCTCAGTACCGCTGAAGTGAAAAATTTCTTCCTTGCATCCAATCTAAACTTAACTTCTTACAGTTTGAAATTATTATCCTTTGTACCTTTGAAAGAGGATAAAACTCTTTCCAGCCTTTCTGAATGTAGTATAAACACCCTGCTCTGGTTCAACGTCAACTGAAGATCACTGGAGTTTCCTTAAGAATACTGTGGAAGGTAGGAAACATCTAATAAAAACCATCTGCAGGTCTAAACTGATGCTTGATGGCATGCAGCCATCAACTGATGCTTGATGGCACTCTGGCTGAGGAGAGGAGGAGGGCTTCAAAGATGCCCTTGGTGATGCACAAATGAAGGGGAGCAGTGCACTAGTTATAGATGCCTTTTTTGCTGAGAAAAATAAATAAGAGAAAACTTGGATTTTACTGTAGTCAGCAGAAGTGAGCGAGCCCAGAGGAGCAGATCTGCAGAGTGACAAATTCCATTTTACCTGGCCACTCAGTGAAGCACAGTCCTGGTTCTCAAACCACACATGGCATGGCCTTGATTTAGCTTTATCTAGGCAAAACTGAATGGTTATAGGAGACATCACCAAAAAACATTTATCTGTGGATTTTTCCCACTATATTCTCTTTTCTCTCTCTTAGAAAATAAAAATTATTTTAATACTGACTGTTGACTGCAATAAGGAAAAAAAAATTGCCTTTCCTACCCTTCCAGAGTTCACACTCCTGCTCTGCTTTATTGCAGAAGTTTGTCCTCATTAAATCCAGAAGATCGTCTGCTCTCAGCCAGTGGAAGCTATTCTGGACTGTTAACAGTGCTGGGATTTTACCCTAAAATTCAGAGTTACAAAACCAAAATACAGAGTTAGGGTTGTTCCCCCCTCCCCACTTTGTGTCCTAATCCTATTTTTGAGGTAGCTTTGTCTCATTTATAGAAAGGAGGAAGAAAATACTTGGAGATCCTCAGATGAAGGCAAGTAGAAGAATTAATAATCAGCCAGAATAACAAAGTATCTGGATGTGTTGTGGTGTACTGCTCCTGGGCACTAAGCTACAGTTGACTCTGTATGAGTAAAAAATCAAAATCACTTCTCTATTTCATTCAAAGTTGTTCCTTGGATTTGCTGAACTAATTTCTCCTCCAAGCATGGTCACATTTTAGGTCAGCATGCCTAGACAACATGGGGCTGTGCCAGCAGTTCCTGTGTGAAGTCTCTCTTTGTTTTTTTGGAAACAAATCCAGTCATTCATAGAAATGAACTCCTGCATAATTAGAGCCAGCATTGCACATCATCTTTGCTTTCCATTTTTAGATGGTACGTCTGGAGGACTATAACTTTTAAAGATGCCAACAAGCCACTTAGGAGCTCGATAGCTGTTATGGGAAAATCTGTGGAGCTGAATAGGAAATGATAAGCTTCATAAGGACTATTCTAAATTGTTTGCTAAAGAGCTCAGCCAGACATTCCAAGCAAGAATAGAAACTATAGCCCCTTCTAATTTGATCTTCAGGGGATTGTACTTTCTCTACTGTCCTGCTGAAGCCCCAGTCCTACAGGCAGCTTAATGGAGAGTCCTCTGGTCTCTTCTGGGTCCAGTTATTGGACTGTTGCATAAATGGGTACAGAACACTGCTTTTATCCATATTTTATCATCTGGGGCCTGTAATCAACCTTTTTTCTTTCTAGATTATTTAAAACATTCAGTAACCACAGGCACTGAAGTGTGAAAGTCTAGAAAACTGATCCTCTTCAGCATTTTTTAACCTCAAGTTTTTAATAAGGAGCTATTTAAAAATAATTAAGAAAGATTTGGAGACCTTTTATTTTTTTGACAGGTAGGTAACAGTCATCACCTTCAGTGCCAACAGGTGTGTTGACAGGTGAACTCTCTCACAATAAGTCTTTTATATCTCTGGATGCTGAGGCTCTCAGGTATGTCTTGTAATCTCAAAATTAGAGTGGGTAGCAGATGAACTAAAATTGGTTTCTTTGTTTGGTTTTTTAGCTTGTTGGGTGTTTTGGTTGGTGTTTTTTTTTTTTTTAAGTTAGACAATAAATCAATAAGAACATTGTCCTTGCAGTGGGAATTTACCCCAAGGATGTTCACTGCTAGACTGTCACAGCATGTGAGTTCAGTTAATGGGAGTAGATGGAGCTATTTAGGACAAGTGTTTGACACTGCTTCGTGGCTATGAGAAGGCTAAAGTCCAAACAGAGTCACTCTGTGAAGGACAGAATAGACTATCCCAAATTTTAAAAATAAATATCCTAGAATTACAGAATTATTTGTGTTGGCAGGCATATTTTAAGATCATCTAGTCCAACCTCTCTGCCATGGGCAGGCAGAACACTTCCAGGCATGGGACATCCTAGGCATTTCTAGACAATCTAAACTAGTGCCTCATCACCCTCACACTGGAAAAATCCTTCCTTATGTTTGATGTAAATCAAATCACTTTCAATTTAAAAGCATTACTTTTGTCACTACAGGATGTGGTAAAAATTCTTGTTTTCATCTTTCGTATAAGCCCCCTTTATTGTATATTGAAAAGCCACAGTAAGGACTCACTGGAGACTTCTCCAGGCTGAACAGCCCAAACTCAGCCTTTCTTTGTAGGACAGGTGCTCCAGCCCTCTGATTGTCTCTGTGGCCTTCTCTGGAGCTGCTCCAACAAGTCAGTGTTTTTCTTGTGTTGGGGACCCCAGAGCTGGACACGGTGTTCCAGGTGGGGTCTCACCAGAGTGGAATAGAGGGGGAGAACCATCTCCATAACCTGCTGGTCACACTTCTTTTGATGCAGCCCAGTATAGAAGTTTCCTGTTGCAACACCAAAGCAGACTATCAAGAGTTAGATACTAGTTAGTTTCAACTTACTCCTGCATTTTTCCTTGCAGAATACTGAGGAGCAAGGCTGAGTAGATGAAGCCCAAGTTCAACTACATGGTGGTTTCATTGGTGGAGGTGCTGGTTTGTTCTCCTGCCAGCAGACTGGGGCTCTTTATATTAAAATATTCTAAAAGGAGTTTGTGATCTCCAGGAAATGGCAAGGTAGAGGTACCATAATGATGCAAAGTGCTGGTGTATTTTATTGTTAGAAGAATCCTGTTAGTAGTGGCTGTCTGAGCCACTGGATCATCTTAATAGCTTGGCCTGATCTTTACCTTGGAAGGGTCCAGCACCTTGGTGGTCAGTAAGTGCCAGCTGGGCACTTTCAGACAGAGTATTCAAACATGCTTTTGTCACTTCAGAGTGCATGTCAGGGGAGATGGGACCAGGTAAAATCTTAACGTGTGGCTTTGTGTGTGCGTGTTCCTGGGTGTGCATCCACGCGTGCGTGCATCAGTATCCCTGCTTTCCCACTGACCTGGAGGGTGTTTGCCATGTGTGGTGCTGCCTTTACATTCTTCACAAGGTACAGGCAAGCACTGCATTTGCTTCTCCGTGGATTGTTCTTGTTCAGGCATGAGGTGAGTTTTCTTGCTGCCAGCACAGTGAGGTGCGGCTGTGAAACAGGAGCTCTTAGAGGACTTCAAAGCCTGGGAGCTGGTGTTTGGTTTTAGAAGAAGCACTACACAGTGCCATGAGCAGGTTGCTGCTAACGTGGGTGTAACACTGCCTAGAGAGGCACCTCTGCAAGGTTTGCCTCTGACATGCTGCTTACAAACCCACTCTGGTACACTTGCTAAATAAGCAGTTACCTTTAAATATCAAATGATGTTGGTGAGACCACATTTACTGTGTAAGATTCTGGGTGGCCTAGCTGCTACACTGGGAGCCAGTTGGATAGCATTTTGCAATCCAAGTGTTGTGCATGCCTTGCATGCATCATATAGATTTACAGGATGTTATGTGTAAATATTTAGACAGAAATCTTTAGAGCATTTTTATTTGTTGGAATGCACATTGACGTTAACGGCTTGTGTATCCAAATGTTTTTCTGCATAATATTGAAGTGAACTGAATCCAGCAGTGATGTCACTGAAGACTTTAAAGATATTTTCAGTTTTAAGGGCTACTGTCCATCTTAACTGTAAAATAAAGTTTCTTTAGCAGTGCAGTAAAGTGAAAAGTCTATTTCCCTGTTTTTCTTTGCTAATCCAACCTTCTGAACTAAAGGAAGATGCTGACATGAAATGGAGAAAACAGTTGTGCTTCACAGTTAGTTGCTGCATGCTTACAGAGTTTCATTTTCATTGCAAGGCCTAGTAGAATTATTGAGAGTTTTCAGACTGGGCTCATGCTCACACCCATACTCTGCTCATACCCATACTCTGCTCATACCCATACTCAGCCATTACCACTGTTCTGAAGTCTCTGTTCACTCCCACTGCTGCAGTTAGTAGCATCCCTTGGAGTCCAGCAGCCTGGGCAGTGAGATGGCAGTGGCTGCACTGATGAGCTGGACTGAAAGAAATATTCCAATGGCTGCCTTTCAGCACTTGGCAAAAAAATCCTTTTTATGTTAGTTTCAAGGTCGTCAGATATCATTATAGCCAAGTATTAAAAATTTCAAAGAAAGGAGGCAGTGTGTTTGATTTATAGAATAATTATCTAGTTTTCGCTCTAACTTGGCTTTGGCAATGGTTTTGCAAGCACTCGAAAATTAAATCCATTTTTTATGGCACTACAAGGTATTATCTCACAGCAAATGATAATTAAACACCTGTGAAATCAATTAGCCTTTTAAACAGGGAAAAAAAGTTTTCCAATTATGTTTTTGCACCTCCAAACTTTCTAATTCCAGAACCAGCACTTGCAGAGCAGGAGATGCACTGCCAGTGTCCAGAGCATTCAGATCACCCCAAAGCTTTGTGCAGCCATAAATCCAGAAGCAAGCACTCGCAGTGATGGCTCCTTCCAGGCAGGATGTGTGAGCCTTCCCAGCTCAGGCCTGGGCAGCTCACTGTCTCACACACAGCCGAGCTGTCAGCCCTTCTACAAAGGCACTTACTCACTTGGTGCTTTCAATGCCAACTTTTACTTGACAGTTTATTTAAAAGCCAACATACCTTAGTGGAAACCAAGCAACGAGACGCTCCTTGTGACTGAGTGGGGTTTCTTCTCAGGCTCTCCAGCCAGTAGTTCAGAGCCATCTGAATAAAGCATTTGCATATGGAAAAATGGCCAATTGGTTAATAGCTGAAAATTAATATACTGAAAAACTGAGAAACACTTCTCCATTTACCCTTGAGTTACAGGTTTTAGTGTCTGTCTTTGTTGTAGTACTTTATACGATACAGAAACTTCTGGAGGATGCAGTGTGCTTGCAGATTCAGAGAGGGAGCCTTGGACATAGTTGGTTAAGTGCCATCACAATTTTTTGGCTCAGGAAGTAAAAAAGCAGTTCTAGTCGCATCTGACTACAGCGGAATGTGCTGATAGTCCCTGCCAAAGATGAGCTCCAGCATCTTCCAAAAGATGGATTATGTGTGGCACTGTTAAAATATGTACTGCTGGGTTAAACCCATTGCATTTGATTTGAGTTAAACCTGTTGTATTTGGCTTGGGTTCTGCTCCTGTATTTCCATCTGAATTTTAATAACCATAACATGCAGCTGGATTTCAGTGAATGCTGCATCACCAGAGAGGAAGAAGTAAGGTCAGTGCTGTGGTTAGCATTCTCAAGGTCCCTCTAGCTGCTGGAGAAGCCACCAGTCATTTGTGTCTCAGGTTTCATCTATGAAACAGGAATGGCGATTGTGTCCTGTCAAAAAGCATGTTGACTACATGACAGGTGACATACAGCTAGATAAAGTGTTATGATAATCACTGCATCTATACATATCAGCTCGACTAAACAGTCTTTTTAGATTTTAGACCTCTCTTCAATCAGTGGTGATAAAGAAGTGACTTTCAAAAAAATTAGTTTATACTAAAATTGATAGTGAAAATATTTTCCAGGCTAGTTTATAAGCTCTACAGTGTAGTGACATGGGGAAATGCTTAAGCTGTAGGAAAGAATGTATGGCATGGCTGATTAGTCAATGCAGAGCTTCTGCAGCCTGCCAGGGCTCTTTGGGATAATGGAGAACCAGGAATGCCAAACAGCCTTCTAATCCATGTGCTGATTGACATGGTCGGCACATCAGAAGAAAAAAAAGAAGAAAGGGGGATGGGGAAGACAGAAGCTGTGTGTTGGATCAAGGAGTTAAAATGGTAGGAGCCTTTGGCCAGGCAGTGTTTCTCCTTTGGATAATTGCCCACACAGCACTGCAGTGTTTACACCTGGGTGATCGATGGGGCCAGACATATTTCCTCAACTATGGGTGGTGGCAGGGAGGGAATAATTCAATTAAGTTGTGAATAAATTAGAATTGATTGCAAATAGAGCTATTCTTTTATGCTGCCTAAAATGGTACTAGCTGTGAACAAGGTACACTTAATCATTATGAAAAGAAGCCTGAAAGTTAATAAAACCTGCCTCTAATACTTACAGAGGGATGCCAGCTTTGGATTAAATCTTTAGCTATTTTAGTTTTGAAGACCCAACTGTCATTTTTAAGGCATATGCATTTCGGATTTTAACATTTGAATGCTGCAGCTGAGACCCAGGCCAAGCCGACCCTAAAATTGGCAGTAAAATGTTACCTCTGTGCAAGCGTGCAGAATGAAGAGATCAGGAATGTATGAGCAATGAGCATGTGCCCCAACTCCCCGCCAGTCTTCTAATGTGGAAACCTGGAGCTTTCTGGAAATAAATACCTTCTGAGCAAAGCAGAGGACTCCTCTAAAAGCTTTTCTACAGTAAATGCTAGGGAAGATAAACTGCCAGGAGGAAAGGAAAGTGCCAGAAGTAGTGCAACACTAAAGCAGCACGAGTAAGGAGGAAGTGCCCAGCCAGCCCCTGCTCAGTGCTCTGCAGTGCTGGTCTTTGCTCTCATTTTCTGGAGCCAGAAAAACCTCCACAGCTGGGTAAAAAAAGAGGGTAGGCAGGTCTCCTTTACCCCTGTAGGCAGGTAAAGGAGAGCTGTCCACACACGCTGGCAGTTCCAAGTTTGCAGAAACCACAGCAATGCAAGCTGGAAGACCATAACAAATGTCCCTGCCATCTTCAGATGTTACCAGCTAATGGTAATAAGTAGTTCTGGAAACAGATCTAACCCCCATTGCTGGGGAGAAGAATAAGAGGAAACCCTGAGGGAACCTCTTCTAAACACTTGACTGTTTTCTCTATAGCTTAGGATGCTTCTCCAGTTGCAAGTGGAAGTTCTCATTCTTGATTGCCTCCCTGAGGTTTTGCTGAGATTAGTCAGTGGAGATAGTGGGGAAATAAAGGCTGTTGTTGATGTGGTACTGATATTTGCATTAAATGCCAGATTGGTACTTACTGTACAACATCAGTAGTCTAACTGAGAGGGTGTTCCTGGAAGTCTGTACCAGCTCTGATTTCTCTCCTGGACAAGTGAAGGAGAAATTTCAAGTCCAGCAATCACTTAATTCAGATACTTACCCTTAATCATAGAGATAATTGCACTCACTTCACTGAAAGTATTTTAAGTCTGAGTTAAGGAGAGCACAGAGATGCTTTCAGGTGTAATGCTGTATGTGTTCTACTATGTGGTGAAAAATGTACATAAACATTTTGCAGTTCCTGTCAGAATGCTGGCAAAAATCACATCTGCTGCTGTGTGCATGGTTCTCTCTGGGCTGAATGGGAAGGAGTCTGAAAGTGAAAATTGCCCTGAGCCTTCTGTCCTCACCATGGCCTGTGGGCTGGAGTTTCATTTACCAAGTGATGTCTTTTTGTGGCAAAGGTCTCTTCCAAATGCTGCCTGGCAGTCCAAAAAAAAAAAAAAAATGAAATGGTCTCTGCTGCAAGTTTTACTCTGAAATACTGTTTGGTACCTGTACATTATTTCCTCTGTAAGCAATGCCTCCAGTTAGAGAGCTACGCTTGCAGCCTGACAGAAATGTTTGGGGCTGGTTACATGTATTGCACAAAAAGTGTTCCCAAATTTGTATTTAAACATAGTGGGCCATCTTCTGTCTTCCAGTTAAGGCAGAGTGCTCCCTTTGCTTGGCATGCTACCCATGGACTCTTAGGAGTAGAAATAGTACCTCATGTTTGCAGATTTCAAATAGATACTTGATCCCAGAGTGGTCTCTGAGGGGTTTAAAGTGGGCATTGGTCCCTTATCACTGAGCTTAAAGATCCCATTGAGTGACCTTAAAGCATTTTGGTTGAAATTGCAGGGAAATTTGTTCAATAGAATCTCTGCTGCGATTCGTTCACTTCAGCAGCTCTTGATGGATATTACTTTACTCTGGATCTGTTCCTTCTGTTTTTGTGGATCCTCCCTGAAGCAAGTAGTTATTTTGTGCCCATACAAAGTTAGGATGGGGCTTTCTGTGTACTTATGATGTAGATAAATTGCTTGATGACCAGGAACTGTGCTATTACAGACCTCTGCAATAAATCACACGTTAAGTTTTAAAAGGCTCAAAAATAGGAGCAAGATGCTAACTGGTGGAAAATTGAGGTTTTTTGAGGTGGAAAATGGTTAACAAAATCCTCTTATTTTTTTTTTCCCTTTCTAAATCTATCCTAATACCAGCAAGTTAGATATGAAAGAAAAGGTGTCCCGTATAGGATGCCACTGGGATATGAAAGACTCACTTGCAGTGACCTTACTCTCTGCTTTCCTTTCTGTTCTGGTTTTGCCATCAATGTTTTGTGGATAATGTTGCATTCCAGGGTATTAACAGGATTTTACTTTTTTATCTAGCCAATGATTGGGAACTTCTGCCTGGTGTATTCTAGCCCTATAGGGTATTCTATTTTTGGTATTTATTAATTTTGTTGTCCTACAATACACAGTAAAAGCAATGAGCCTCAGACCTCTCAATATGTAAAAAAGAAGTGCTTAAAAATGGCAACTTTTTTAAAAATTTGGGGGTTTTGTATTCCAGTTCTAGTATTTTTTTCCTGTATGCTGTATCAGTGCTGACTGGTGAGCTGGGACATGGCTGCCAATCTCAATCCCACACAGAGAAAAAAAAATAGCTGCCATTCAGATAGAATATGTATATATGTATTTTAACCAAAGTTGAGATAGGATTCAAAAGAAAAAAGGGACTTTGAAGTCTGTTTTGTAGTTTTAATTAATGCAATGAGGGGTTTTATTTTACTCTCAGTGGAGATAATCTTAATCCATTCACAGTGACCTTTTCTTGTGCAAATTAGCTATACACGCTTGTTTAAGCAAATGGGCCTTTGCAAGATGTCTCTTCCTAAAGACAGAGCTTATAATTGAAAATTGGCTTACTCCCATCTGTCTGGCCTGTGTGAGAATACAAACATAGATCCTGACTTCTTTATATGTAAAATACAATCATATATATATATGTATATGTGTGCACATAGACACACATACAAAAAAAATTGCTCTGCCTGCAGGACATGGTGAAATTAGACTATTGGTGTCAAAAAAATTCATTGCGACAAGTTGCTGTCACAATAGCGCCCATGTGCAGAGTCCAGGACATTCTGGAGAGTGGAGGGTGTTCAATCTGGATCTTTTTGACCCAGACAAGGTCAATGCCATTGACAGTGCCATGGGTTTGTCAGAAGTACAATTTGCTAATAACAGGCGGGAAGCTGTTGGCATTTGATGTGTGGTTTTGGTGAATGATTTTGTGGTGGTTGATGTAATTGGGAAAAAAACCCCCGAAGTGTCTATCAGCACTTTAGTTCAGAGAAGCAGGATCATTCCAGCTATGTGATTAATTGCCAAAATCTGGTCATATATTCCTCTCTCCACACTTAACAATAACCACCAAGTGAGTCATTGTATCCCCCCATCCCTTTTTTAGTGCCTGCTTGATAAGGAAATATTTCTTTGGCATAGCTTGAATATTTTTTTGCTTTGTAAAACCTCTTGTGAACACAGTTATGCATGGTTTTGACTGAATCTGAATAGAAATCAGGGTCACAGAAGTACTACAACAATGTTTTGAGTATCAAAATATTTAATGTGAGTTTGTTCTTGGAAGTCATGCACTGTTTATACAGAACTGGCTCATTATTGCGAAGGCAAAATTACTTCCTTCCTTATCAATCTCATTACCACTCTCCCCAGCATTCTCCCAAGTTGCTTGCTCCTGAGGATGAGCAAAAAGGAGCCAGGGAGGAGGCTGACATGCATGGAGGGAGTCAGTTAACCTGGTGCTGAACAGTCTGGGTTGGGGATGATTTTATCCAGATGTATCTCAACAGCTGTTTGCATTTTCACACCCAGTTACTCTAGGACTCACTGCTAATTGAATTTTCTCTTTTCTGCCCTGTTCTTGTTAGGTATGATTACCGTGAAATGCTGCACAATGCCACTTTCTGTCTGGTTCCCCGTGGCCGCAGGCTTGGCTCTTTCAGGTTTTTGGAAGCCTTGCAGGTAAGAGCTGCAGTTTAAAGCAGTGACTTCGCTGGCTGTGATTCAGTGTGCAATAGCAGGGAGGGGGGGAGGAGGGAAATGTGTTTCATTTCCCTAGTGGACAGTAATCCACTTTGCAAAAGCCTCTATTCATACTTCTGGAGCAATTGGCAGCTTCTTCCCAGGAGGGGCTGAGGCACTGAACTCATCTGAAGGTTGGATTGCTCTATCTCCAGGAAAAGGGTTTCCCTGGATGTGGTGAGGCTGAGAGATTGGTTAAGAACAGTATTTTGTCAAGCTATGAGGCTTCCCCTGGGAGACACTGGCCTTCATATGTAAGCCCTGGGGCAGTGAAAATAGCTTTTTGTTTTCACTTAGCCAAAACAGACCTGCTTATGCATTGCCAGTTTTGAGATGGTGCTTGCTGAACATACAGAACATGGCCTGGAGGTGTTAAAGCTTCAGATGGAAGCTTTACATGAAAGTAGACATAAGCTGATCTCAGGGAGTTCGTGTGCTGTCTGGGACAGCACCTGAATATCCTTCACCTTTTAAAAAATTGGTTAGCGTGCTCCCTTTTACTGTGGGCCAGCCACAGAAGGCAATACAAAAGGGCTCTGGAGTTCCTGTGGCCAGGCAGCACAGTGGTCAAGCCTGACCCCTGCCTAGTCCAACTTCTGCCTGTCTGGTAGGGTTTATTTTGGCAAACATCAGCCTAATCCTGGATCTTCAGTCAGGCATAGAGAGCATTTTGTGAGGAGCTGCAGCTTCCCTGTGGACCTGGCATCTGGATTTCCATAGGGGCTGGAGTGGAGAGAAGGAGGTGCTTGGTTTCAGTGAAATGGCAAATGAACACACCTTGCAGGGTCCTGCCTCCAGGAGTTGTTTTGCCATTTGGAAAGTGTCACAGCATTGACAGTAAAGCTGTCAGTGAATGATATCCCATCCCTTTTCATCATCAACCATACAATGTCCCAGCCACTGCTAGAGAGTGTTGTTCACTGCAGTGCTGAGCAGGACTCAGGTACTTAAGTGTAGGTGTATTATGTCATTTTAGAAGCGCAGAGTACCCAGAAACCCTTCTGGCTTTCTGCTGCTTCTCCAGAAGGACTCCAGTACATCCTGTGTCATGTCCGCCCACCTTTGATGGGTTTTTTGGATACCCTACATGCCTTGGACACATAGGTGTAATCACTGAACCCCACATCTGCAATCAAATTTGAGATCCAAGTTCTGGACTGTCACTTGCCTCTTTCTCCTACTAAAGAGAAGATTAATAGCCTGAAAAGTGCTGTTTTCTCTCCAATCTCTTCAGAGGAAGAAGTGGGACTGTCTTGTATGAGATGACAAGTCACTTCAGATCCTCCTGAAGAGCACTCCTCAGCTCTTCTCTCATCTTGGCTCAAAGTCATGCAGCTTCTGTTAAATACATCATCTCAGGAGGGGAAAGCAAGGGTTGTACCTGACTGCACAGCACTTGTGGGCTCCTGGTCAGTGATAAAATGTAGGCAACTGTGGATTTCGATATCAGGCCAGCAGCAGTATTCACCAATAGTGATGTATTCCCAGTTTCTGTCTGGATCCAGGTGATGTTGAAAGTCTTAGTGCAATGTTTTAAACGTGAAAACACATTACTAAGTGTTTTTAGTTGGCTTTTTTATGCATTGATGTAATTCCTTACAGAAGATCACAGTTGTTTACACATAATAATCACTGCTGTAATGTAGACTTGACCAGTCTGAGATGCTCTGCATGATGCATCTTACCAAGGAAGGTACAGCAGTCTGAAAGATTCCCCTTTATACCATCTTTTGGAAGGCCTGAACCCTAGTCTGGAGCAAACTCAGAACACTTAAGCTTGGTTTGATCCAAAAGAAACTGAACCAGAGCACAGGTTTGATAAAAATCCTCTGGTACTAGGTTATTTCATCTCATCAGAAGGTGTTTGGTTTGGATCCTTGTTGAAATTGAGCTGACCAGAACATAGAGGTGATTATTTGTTTATGGAAATACTGACCAATTTGCTAAGTATTCACAAACTGCCCGTGCAGAAGAACTGGTAAAACTCACAAAAGTTTAATTAGTTTACACAGATCATACTGGTAAGAAATGGATACTAAATGTGTATGGGTTTTTTTTGTTTGTTTTGGGACATACAACAATTCTTTTTTTTGTAGACAGGTGATGACAGACGAGTTGTATTTGTGCAGTTGCCTCTATTTGGAAAGTTGATACCAAACAGGATAGAGAATTTACTCCTTCATGGGAAAGGTGGTGAGGAGTTAAATACGATCTGTATTTTCTGTAGGGTTGTCACTAACGTACCATAAAACTGGGGAAGTTGCTACTTGCTAAGTGGTTCACAAAGCAGCAAGGAAGGCCATAATTTTGTATTAAATTCTCCAGTGTCCCATCTGCTGCACTGAACAGTTCTGCCCTTGTCTGGCAGCATAAGCACCAGATTGCAAATACCACTGTCCATGCAAAGCCCACCTTTCAGTGCATATGAATGAGCCCAAAATGGAAAACTGTAAACACTTGGGCTGCCCTGCTGTGGTTTCTGGTGCTCTTTGCCATGTTGCCTCACCTGAGCTGGTGCAGAGAGGGGGTCAGGGTGCTGGTGGAGAGCTGGGACTGCTGCTGACGGTAGCTCTGTGCCCACAGGCCGCCTGCGTCCCGGTCATGCTCAGCAATGGATGGGAGCTGCCGTTCTCGGAAGTGATTGATTGGAACCAAGCTGCCATCATCGGCGATGAGAGATTGTTATTACAGGTAAGGAACAGACCACAGCCTTCACTTGATCATTGCTGCCACCATCTCAATGGACAGGGAAGATGAATCCAAAAGGTCAGGGTTGTAAAAGATTCTTTTATCATGAAGGGACTGTCTGTGTCAGGCTGGCTGTGAGCTCATTTAATATGACATTATTTGACCTGAAGGTCATTGCAGCCACCAGGCCAAATTCTTAAGTACAGGAGATTTTTATTTTTGCGAAGAGCATGAAACCTCTTCTGGTGTGGAGCACTTGGATGCCAATCTGAGGTAGACCTGTCCAGGTACTGGGATGAAATGGGAAAACATTTGAGGGTTGATTCTGCCCCAGTCCTTAAAAAATAGTTTATCCTCAGGGGTATCCTCAGGAAAGCAGGTATTTTCTCAGGCAGGAGTTATCATCTAACAATTTGATGAGAAGCACAATCTCTCCCCTTTCTGATATGTGGACCATGTAGCATTGCTTTTTGAAGCAGTGTTCCTGTCACTTATAGTTAATCTTGAGGTCATAGAACAAAAATGGGCTGAGAAGTTACAAATTCCCTGCTACTTCCAGCATCTGCTTTGGTTTTAAATGCAGTATGGTTGTTTTGTTTTTTTTAGCTATGTTAGTGGGTATTATAGTTCAAATATATTCTGTAAATTCTGCAGAAACGTTCCCGTTAGAAGTTCTTGGAAAATTGTTTTTTCTAAAGTGCCATTGTCCAGCATAAGGCTGAGATCTACAAGATCTGGAATAAGCACAAAGTAGCCACTAAGAGCAATATTTTTTTTTTTTGATCCTTGAATTTAGAGTCCTCCACAGGGAGAAGCCCTCAAAGGTACAGGTGTGGTGGCACCCCAAAACAAAGTATCTTTGCCATGTCATCACTTGGCTGTTTACTTGTCTAAGGAAGTAAATATTTGTGAAGAGCTGGCCTAGCAAGACTTGCATGGAGTGCCTATTCTACTTAATGTCATACAAGCTGCAAATATAAAAGGGCCATTTGATTTTTGCTTCTGTGGACAGCACATTTTTTCTGAGCAAAATTATGTCTCTCTTTAAATAACAATAATTTGCTGATCTTCATGTTTTCCGGTAACGTGCCATTCGTTCACTTCACACAGCTGCTTCCATATTGAACAGCTACTGCTCTGTTATTAACAGTGTTTTTAAAGAGCTGGCAGAGGGCCTGAATGTCTGCTCTGGGAAATGTTTTTGTTATGTTACAGTTTTTCATTTCCTGTTTGAGAGCAACTCGGATGTTTTTATTTGCATATTCTCCTCATCATAGTGCTGGGAGCTTTTCTGCATTTATTTGTGCAGGGTGGTTTTTCCCTCCCCCCTATTCATAGCTGAAATGACCTTTTATTAAAGTTCTAATAATTCCAATGTAATCATGCTGGATTTGTATTAATACATCATTTTCCCCACCTGTCTTTCTGGACAAGTAGATTAATAGGCAAATGCATTTAAAATGGGAACTCTGATTTTTCTTTCCAGCTGTTGTAACAGAGCCTCCATCAAGGCTCTTTTTAACCTTGACACTGTGTTTGCTGGTGCTCAGGAGTCTGGTATGGTGTGTAAAATGATAACTTTGTGCAGTAACCTTCATAGTCAGAGCAGCATTCCCTTTCATAAGATGTAGTGGGGATTGAGTATTGATTTTATGGGTGAATTACACATGTGTGCATACACACTACACAAGGTTGCACATACTGCATTAAATGTTTATTGAGAAAATGCTGTATGGCCACTAAGAAGTGACTTTAATCTTGTCTTTGCTACTGATAATGTTTCTGGGTGTGACTAATACACATCTGTGCAGCCAGTACAGGTAATGTTTATTATCCTTCTGCTTATTGTAGCACATCATGAATAGTGATGTGATCTCTTAGACATGTGTCAATACATGTTTTCAGGTTCTGTCTTTACTTTTGCAAGGGAGTATTTTACCTTAAGACTTATCTTTTACTTAAAGGGCCTATAGGGGAGGGAAATATAGCAGCATCTTGGGCAATCTGACCATTTTCTTCTGCTCCACCTTGCTGCAGTGCTAACTCTCTCATAAGTCCAAATTCTGTATTATGTTAGTGTCTCTAAGATGATGGTCTAAGAGTTGAAGGGCTGAGAGAGCAAACACTGGCCCATCCAACACTGCACCCAGTGGAGCCATGGGCAAAGTGTCCAGACCTGGTTGCAAACTCTGCAAGTAAAGAATTTGGTGGTTCTTGTAAAAATTTTTTACATGTAAATTTTTAAAGTTGCAAATTTTCTTCAGGAAAGAGGTTTCATGGGAAATAATTTGATTTGGGAACACATGAAAGCAAATAATGATCGCCAGCTCTTCTCAGGATATTTTAGGAATAAGCAGAGTGTATTTTGATCAGGAAAGGGTTGAATGGGGTGGCATGCAGGCAAACTTCAGAATAAGCTGGAATGCATAATGACACAATCACTCACTTTTGTGATTTCTAACTGAAATCACAGAATTGTTTAAGCTGGAAAAGACCTTTAAGCTCATCGAGACCAACCACTAAATTATGCCAACTTGTCAGATACTGACTTCTCATAAATCTTTTACCTGAGTCATTAGTTTTAAAAGCAAATACCTGGGCTCTGTGTGTGTGAACACAACTGTTCATTTCTAGAGAAAGATGATCACAAAGCAGCAGCATATTCTAAATGCCTTTCTAGTGCTGTGGGTAGCTCTCATCACTGAAGCAAATGTCAATCCCCTTGATAATGTAAATCCCCTTGATAATGTCACTTTGCATTGTCCAAGTTGTACTGGAGGCCTTGGTCGATGTCCTGAGTTAAAAAATGGCATATACAGATCTTAGTTTTGAGAAGAACATGGGGATGGTGAGAGATGTAGACATGAAGCCCTTCCCTTCTGATGTAGTGAGCAGTTATAGTTTCTTAATAGAAAAATGCTGTAGCAGGACTATTTAGGGTTTATTTGTAAGACTTATACAACAATTCATGTGTAGATTGTGGAAAAAGGGCAAAGATGAGCACTGTTTTCCCTTGTGAATAACCGATGTTGTGGAAGATGTTATTCTTTCCATCTAAGGTAATTACTAAAGTGCAATTTGATCCATGGGCTCCCAAAAAGTGGAGTCTTACTTAAGTGGAGACTTACTTAAGGTGTTTTCCTTAGGACACTTAGTGTTGCCATGCTGTGGTAAATGCAGTTCCAGATCCCATTAATATACTTGGAATGTGGGGATTATTGTTGAACTCTCAGCCCCTGCAGGTACTAGGTTGTTAAAATGCTAGTCCATGAAGAGTTTTGTGGGATGAAAATCACGAGGGCTGCATGGAGGGGCTCCTTACTATGCCACACACCACTCATTACCATAAACAATCAAAAACTAAAAGCAGATTAAAAAATTAATATATTCAATATCAGAGGTTATAAAGGGTTGCGTCTCATTTGTTTTACATCCAGGCTTTAACTGTTGACACACATCTCCACTGGACTGGAGTGCTGAAGCTGTACAACCTGCTAATGGAGGAGAGGGCTTGTCAGCAGCATATTAATTTGATGAGATTGTGTTGTTTCTAAAGCTTCTGACTATATTATATCCTGTATTACAGATTCCTTCTACAATCAGGTCTATCCATCAGGATAAAATCCTAGCACTTAGACAGCAGACACAGTTCTTGTGGGAGGCTTATTTTTCTTCAGTTGAGAAGATTGTATTGACTACACTAGAGGTGAGTAAAAATTGTCTGAGACCTTGCCAAGCAGTGAGATTTCTGTACCTGTCCAACTGCTCCTGTCCTCAGCTGGCTTCAGACCTTGGTTTTCATGACATGCAATTGGTCACTGGGAAAAAAGCTCAGCATCTTGATGAATTTTCTCCCCCCTAAGGAAATACTTTCTTCATTATCGGAATCCACATTAGAAAACTGACACGGTGAAAAATGGGAGCTACCCAACACATGGAAAAGTTGTCATGTGTGATCTTGACTTTGCAAGGCTTTATGGCTTATGAATCACTATCCTTGTCATTGGTAGTAAATGTATTTCTTAAGAAACCTTTCTGGAATTCTTTTTGGAAAAAAAGAGCTACTGTAGAGCTCTTCCTTGACCATTCCTTAACATTTTGAGGTTTCATGATGGGGGCATTGATCTGGCTTGAAAAAGGGGGGATTGTAAATGCTGTGTGTTATCTTCACACACAGGAGAAGGGAAAGGCCTGATCATTCTTATAAATTATTAATAGACAATCATAATTAGACTGCTATTAAAAGAGGAGACAGATGATCTCAAATGTGGAGAGAATCCTTTCTGAATTGAAAGACAGGGGAAAGATGAAAGGCTCTTCAGAAGTAGGGCCCAAGCTGCAATTTCAAAAGCAGGTTTCTTTTCTAACTGTTTTGCAATTTTTCACATAAATTTTTGACACATTTGTACCACTGAAAGGGTCTCACTTTGTAGGTGCAAATGCATTCGTCTTATGCTAATGCTTCTGCAATTGCACGTGTCTTTGTGCGCAGTTGAAATGCACAGTTGTTAAGGCTCCACATTTCCTGCTGTACCTGCTTCTCCCTGAAAACTGCAAATGAGTGCCCATGGCTGATCAATCTCCAGCTGCTGCAAAGCAGTCCCTTGGATTTTTCCATGCCAGTGAAGAAAATCAGGCAGGGAACATTTGCAGAGCCCCTGGCATAGCCATCCTCACAGTGTTCCCATTGCCCTCAGAAGAGCATGTCTTCATCTGTGCTACCTGTTGGGAACTGCTCTTCATCCTCAAACTCCTCATGAGCACTGATGAGGTAGTGATAATTACCACAGCCCACACCAGGATCAGACAAAGGTGGAAGACCATGTGCCATTGCTCACAGTTTAATTAAGCCTCCCAGAAGTGCTCCCAGGGTCCATCAGGTGCCTCAGGCATCCTCTGCCTTCCCTGCATGTGCCGTCTTGTTGGTAGGGGTTGCTAAAAGGACAGGGGCACATGGCTGTTCCCACTGCCCCTCTCCTGCCTGTGCTGGCCCTGGACTCCAGGGCACATAAAACCTGCAGCTCCCACAGCCTTGGTGTCCATCACATCAAGTTCCAGTGCGCACACATGCGTCTGTGGTGCTGCTTTGGGACACATTGGTCCATGTGGCTTCAGGAGCCCAAGGGACAGCAAAACCTCTAAAGCTAAAGCAGATGGGTAACCAGCAAGCTGAAGTTTCTGCTCAGAGCAGAAAAATCAAAGTCAAGACAAAAGTCTTCCCAGAAGATTTAGTTTAATGAACCAATTAATGTATGCCTGGTGTTGATGTTCTGGGTTTTTTCATCTGTTTGGGAGACCAATTTTGGTTTGAGATTTTGTTGTTGTTCTTGTTGTTTTTTAATTCAGGACTCAAGCTTTTGAGACAGCTAAGAGGAATTATTTTCTTTTCACTCATTTCACATTTCAACTTGCCTAAGTAAAGTCCCATGTTAACTTTCCTTAGGAAAGGATTAATACAGCTGAGAGTGACTTTTGTTGTCTGAAACCTGCAAGCAAGCAGTATATCCTCTTCGTAAAATCTAATGCCTGGAAGTAAATTCCTAGCAGGATTTTTTTTTGTATGTGGATGTAATCCATCTTCTGTTGTAATACTGTTGTGTCACAGTGCTCTGATGTTTCCAGATATCATCAGAATAATCACTTGCCCACTAACTGCAGTGCCAGTGTATGTCCCTGTCTGAGGATATCAGCACAGAAAAAGTCTTCACCAAATCAGATGTCTGCAAGGACATCACAGCCCTTTATTCTGCACACCTCTGGAAACATTAAACATTTTAAGTTCCTTGATCATCTCACAGCATTTGGTGGCTGTTGTGGTTCAACTCCAGCCAGCAGCCAAGCCCCAGGCAGTTGCTCACTCACTCTCCCACCAGTGGGGTCAGGGAGGAAGCTGGAAGGGTGAAAGCCAGAACACTCATGGGTTGAGATAAATACAGTTTAGTAGGGAAAGCAAAAGCTACATAAAAGATGAAGTAAAACAAGGAATTAAGACACTGCTTCCCACTGGCAGGCAGGTGTTCAGTCATCTCCAGGAGAGCAGGGCACCATCACGTGTAATGGTGACTTGAGGAAACAAACACAATCACTCCAAATGTCTTCCTCTTCCTCCTTCTTCCCCTCACTTTATATCCTGAGCATGATGTCATTTGGTCTGGAATTTCCCTTAGGCCAGTTTGGGTCACCCATGGTGGCTGTGTCTCCTCCCAGCCTCCCAGGCACCCCCAATTTCCTCGACACTGTGGCTGTATGAAAAGCAGAAAAGGCCTTGGCTCTGTGCAAGCCCTGCTCAGCAATAACAAAAACCTCTCTACAGTGTTAACCCTGTGTTTAGCACAATTCCAAACCACAGCTCCATAGCAGCCACTGTGAAGAAAATGAACTATACCCCAACACAGTGGCCTAAGCCAACCAGCTGATAGCCCAAAATAAGATGTTTGGATAATTTGGCCAGCACCCATTTGGCAGGCACAGAGGAGGTGCCCGGTATCTTGGACAAGGTGTGGGTTAGGCAGTGATGCTCACCAGTGTCTGCTGCAGGCTGGTGAGGGGGAGCTCTGGCAGTGCAGCAGTGGCTGCTGCAGGCACCATTGGACGTTTGCTCCAGCATATCTGCACTTCTTCAGCTTCATCTTCTCTTAAAGCAAACCCAAAACATCCCTGCGCTGCATCCCCAGTCCTCCACTCAGGAAAAGGAGGAGAGAGGGGCAGCACAAAGTACAGAAAATAAATGCTGGGTGCTTGGCTAGGGCCTTTTGAAAAGCAGCAATGATTAGGGCAATATGTGAACTTTTTGAAGTGTGAGGATGAGGGAGACAAAAATATTGGACTATTAATGCATTCCAAAAAGAAGAAGGAGATCTTGCCAGAGATCCTAACTCCTTTCTTTTATTAAACTTCTTGTCATGCCTCATCATTGGAGAGACCAGGTAAATGCTGTCTCTGCAATATGTGCAACACTGTACACTCTACATTTTAATTCCTTGTGTCCTCCATGTTATTTTTTTTAGACTTTTTAGTTCTCTTTCTGCCAGGTTTTCCCCCTCTGTCCTGATAGCTAGGTTGCATATGTAGGCCCAGGAGAGTGCACTTTTTCCTGTGGTGCACCACGTCAGCATCTCCCCAGGAGGATGCAGGAGCCCTCAGGTGAGGTTGGGGAGGCTGAGGGGCTCCCAGGCAGCCGCAGCTGCTGTGGCACCGGGGCTGGAGCTGCGCCGGCTCCGGGCGCGGAACACGAGCCTCGTGTTTGCCCCGCAGCCTTGCTGGCTGCCAGTGCCCAGAAAACTCCTCTGCCTGGGTAAACCTCCTGGCCAGGTAAATTTACAGACTTCTACTTGTCCAATTCTGCCCCAGTTCTGAGACAGCAAGAGGGAGGAGCTGCAGTATTTATGCTTTGTGGTAAGCACTCAAAAATAAATACTTTCCAGGTTCGCTCTTGTTTAGTGGCATAACTTGCAGTTGGGTAAACAACAGTCATTGTGTTTTTTCCTATCCCCACTGCCATGTGGGAGATCTGACAACTGATACCCTCACTTCTCAACTAGAAATATTCACATACATTCTTGTCAGTGATGGCATTACAGTCCTAAGTCTGTTATTCCAAAACAAAAAGTTAAATTAACTTACTCATGTGAGTGAATTACTGCATATTAGCTATGGTAATTGGCTGTAGGCAAAATTCAGAAAAGCATGCATTTAACATCTGCCCCAGTTTAGCAGTACATGTATTGCCACCAGCAGTGGATTGTCTAACACAATGTAACTGGTGTTTTAATCTTTTCTTGTCATGGCAATCAAAAATTCCAGGAAAATGGCTGCTTGTGGCAATACTTATTCATGTATTGACCAAATGTCCCTGAACTTAGGAGTTTACAGAGATTTTAGCTTGCTTAGAGTGCAGCAGCTGCTTTTGTTCTTCTTGTGGTGGGTCTCTTTGCTTGTTTTTTGGTTTTCCTACACTTCAGTCCAGCTTCAGAGACATGAACTTTCACCCAGATATGTCTGTGTTAAGGCCAGAGACATTGGGTGAGAACAACCAACATGTTCTTGGCACTCAAGCCCTGTGCACTTCAAAAACTGCCAGATACATGGAAACCTCCTTGGAAGATAACAAAAGATGAGCTGCAGAAGAGGGCAGAGCATTCCTGCTTAGCCAGCTTGGGAGAAAATTCATCCTTCACCACCCACTGGCCCTTTGCAGCATTCCATCTCCAGACCTGCTAACTTCTAATGCTCCAAGGGAAAGCAAATCTGTAAGAATATGTGGCTCAAGAGTGTACTGCACTTAGAAAGTTGCACCTTCTTTGGAGGCTGAATTTGTCCTATTAGAGATTCCCACCACTGAATCTTGTTATGCCTTTGCAGGAAGTTTAAAGGATTTCCCATCAGTGTAAGAACCACTCTTGTTCCTGCAATCAGGCATCCCATGCGAAGCAACTGTAATTTCATAAATACACACTAATTGTATGGCCTGGTATTATTTTTTCTTTTTTTGCTTGCGGTATTCTAGGTGATAAAGTAGATGACATAGCAATCTGATCTGACCTCAAAAATCTAAGAATCTCTGGTTTTGGCACCCTATAGAGTCAGGCAGTAGTTGGGAAAAGATCATGTTTCATCCAATGAGGAACTGTTGCAGAACTGAGATGTGGAATCAGTGATGCATCTGAATGCTAATATCCCTTTATAATTAAGAAAAAATTAATAATTAGTGCAGCCTGATTTGCTGAAAGTCTTTTTGGTTTTGAATACTCTCCTTATCTCCTAATATTATCTGGCTTTTAATGCCATCTTCAAATAATTGTCTTCTGTGAGTTTTGGATAGTAAAGCTGACAATGAACTAATCAGGCTTACAACTGCTAAGATACTCAAATAGACAAAATATTTGACTTGAATTATAAAAAGCAATAAATTGTATGGTCCCTGTGTCCAGAGAGACTAATCAGGTGCTCTAAAACCTATGGCACAAAGTCTGAGCTGCTGAAGTGGTGTCAGAGTGTGCAGGAGGAGGGTCTAGTAATTTGTGTGCCTCAGCTTTTTGCAGAATGGGTGATGATTCCAGTCAGCTGGAGTCCCTGAAGCTTCTACCAGTGACTATGACAGTCTATTTAAAATCATTATTTCTCTTGTTTTCCAGATTATTCAGGACAGAATATTTAAGCACATATCACGTAACAGCTTAATATGGAACAAACATCCTGGAGGGTTATTTGTACTGCCACAATATTCCTCATATCTGGGAGATTTTCCTTACTACTATGCTAATCTTGGTGAGTGAATCCTTGCTATAATGTAGTAACATCTGGAATTTCTAGTGGAATTTTGAAGTTTTGTCTTTGAGTAGCATGTGCCAAGTGACTTACCATTCATTTCTAGTTAATGATGCCTTTCATTTATCCTGTCTCAGTCTTCACTGCCCACTGTAGACTGTAACATCTGACTCATCAACATGCATCATGTGCCTCTTGCTTGCAGAGATTGTTTAAAAAAAAAAAGTATGTTCCCTCATACTTTTCAGTTGCTGGTAATTAATGCCTGAGTTGCTGACCCATTCATGGCCTGAGGGGACATAAGAGGAATAGCTTTTTGCTTTCTGTGTTTATTTCTGCTTGGCAAATTGGGAAAGTGGTAATTTACCCATGACACTTTTTATTGGAGTGCACACTTGGTATGGATTTACTCTGCATACCATGTGTCTTCATATGAATCCCACTAGAAGGAAGTAATAGAGCTTAGGTTCATGGCTTTTTCCTGAAGCAGAGCTTGAACAATGAGTTCTGCAGGCGAATGTGCCTCCAGGCTGAAGGGATTCTGCTTACCAGACTGCTGCTACTTTTGGCTCAGCCTCTGCCATCCCACTTGTGTGGATCTGTACTGCTCACCTGCTAAAAATTGACAGTTACTGTGTTAAAAAAGGGAGAAGAAGGTTTCTGTGCTAATTCTGATGAAAAACAACTATGACCCCCACACTGATGAATTTAGATAAGGTTGAGAGCAGTAAGGAAGGGTAGGCACCAGTAGGATGTGTTATTCCTGGCAAAAAAGGAAATCATAGCGAGACAAAAATTTAAAAATGGAAGGCAAGGATGCAAGCAGAATTATCAGCTCAGGATGTAATTGAAGATTCATGTGGATAGGAATCAACCCAGAAAGAGCAAAAATCTGACACAGGCTGTAATGGAACTGAGGAAAATGAATAAGCTCCTGGAATTTGTGGAGATAATCTGTAAAAAAACATCAAGCATCCAGAGCCAGGCAGCAAAACAGAGCCTGTGTTGAGAAAGACATTTGGCTGAACAAACTAGATGTCAATATTGTGGGACAAACTGGATGAAAAAGAGAGATAACAGAACATCTGTGGAAAGAGTGAGTAAGAAAAGGAAATAATTGTTTTGGAGTCCGGTATTTCAGAGTGGATGTTAAAGGTGCAGAGTGGGAGTTAAAGGGAAGTGTGATCTCCTCTGAAGCATCTGGTATCTGAGAGGAAGGGAGATGACCTAAAAAAACCTGGCAAGGTTTGCATTAAGTGCAGATTGTTTTTTCCATCCCCAAAGTCCTTTAATCTGTAATAACTGGGGCGATTTTGTCTTTACTGAACATGTCTCTCTTCACTTCAGGTCTGAAGCCTCTTTCCACATTCACTGCCGTTATCCACGCAGTTACTCCCCTGGTTTCCCAATCTCAGCCTGTGCTGAAACTCCTGGTTGCTGTAGCCAAGTCCCAGTACTGTGCACAGGTAAGCAGCACTGTTTGGCTGTCAGTCACAGCAGAGACAAACCACTCTGCCAGGAATGTGGAGCCTTGTGAGTCAGCCCTGTTTCAGCCCTCTGTTTCAATTCTGATGTTTCTTTCCTCTGAGATTTCTATGGTCTATGACCTACATGCATGGGAAATAAAAATTCTGAGTATAATGGGAGTGGAATAGAGATAGTAATTAAACTCATTGTTACATGAGACAGGTAAAGTAATGAGCGCACTTTCAAGACCAGCATTGTGTGTGCTGCAAACTGCACAAGGATGCCTATGCCTCAAGAGCTGTTACGTGATCTTCCTTCCTTCTGCTGTGACTTTTAATCTCATTAGTGCCAGGATTTTGGCTTCTCTAAATAAAACCCTGGGGAGTTCAGTAGGAGCACCCTCTTGCAGTGGAGTGTCACAAGCAGTTTTGCCTTTAATGAGAGCCACAGTAAATCAGTCACATCTGTATCATATGGCTGAGACAGCGACTTCCAAGTTCCTGCCCATCCTATATTTACCTGAGAGGATATATATTGTAAGCAGTTGGATTGGGCTAAATCAATGTAGGAAGTGTTATTTTTATGCAGATTTGTTACATTGCTTTGGATTTTGAAAATCCTAACTTGAATCTAACACGTCTGTCTGGAAATCTGAAACCTTAGAATATGGGCTGCGTTGCCGCAAGGTCTTTGATCATGGTCCAATATTCTCTTTCAGATTATTGTTTTATGGAATTGTGATAAACCCCTCCCAGCCAAACACCGCTGGCCTGCCACTTCTGTGCCTGTCATAGTCATTGAAGGAGAAAGCAAGGTAGGTGGAGAGGAGCATGGTGAAAGGTTGCCTGCATTCTCTGATGGGACGGGAATTTAGTTTTGCAGCGCCTTTGGTGAAAGCTTTGTAGTTCCCAACAAAATGACAGCTCCCTTCTATTCCTTGGCCTTTTGTACCAGCTTAGTTGGAGATTCGTGTTTCATGCATGGGCCCTGTGCACTCAGAAATCATCAGCATGACAATTAATGCCCTGAATCGGAGATTCACAGGTGGGACTCAGTTTTGAAATGTGACCCCAGCAGCAGAAAGGGCTGACCCCATCGTTGGAGATTCCATCTCTCTGCAGGTGCATGAAAGTAGTGATGCAGCTGCACTCCTTGAGTCTGAGAAGTCACATGCAAGACTTGGGGGTCAGCTATGGACTCAAAAGCAGAGTTAAAAATGAGAAATTGCCTTTGAAAAGTATCTTCTTTTATGGTACTTGAGAGGTACTGCTGTCATCAAAAAAAAAAAGAAGGGTCTTGGAACACTTGTGTGGGAATAAAATCACCATGTCATCTCTTGCTGTGCAACACACATGTCTTGTTTGTACTTTCACAAAGTGAAAATAGATGCCATCAGATGAGAAAAGACTCACTTAAGTGGATGAATCCTTTCCCAATGCAGGCCTGAGAGGAGCAGGACTTCTTACTTCTAGAATCTGAAACAGATTTGAGCTGGACCTCTCTGCAGTCTCTGTCAGCTGGCTCCACAGCTCTGTGTTGGCAAAGGAAACTTTTAGTTGCTTTGCCTGTACAATCCTATTTTGAATGTGTAATTTTGTCTTTTCTCCTCATCATGTTAACAAGACCCTGCAAGGTTGGCAGCTAAAGGCTCTGACCTTAGCTAGCCACATAAACAGTATCAGGAGAATTGCTGCAGGGCCAAGAAAGGTTGTAGAGATTTCTGAGACTTTTGAATGTTCTGAGTGTTTTTATTTTCTTTTTCTAAAACTAGCAGAGGTGAGATAGAGGAGAAATCTCTGACCAGTACTATAATGTTTGTAGAAATTGGCCCCAGGCACTGTTTAGATTACAAATGAGTCTCCTGAGTACATAAAGGTGTGTTTATAGTGGACAGTCTCTTCCCTCTAATATCCCAGCATATGCCAAATGGCTTCTTATGTGCAAAGCTGGTTTTTTGGACCGAGTTTGCAGAGCCAGAGCAACACAGTTCAAAAGTTGCACAAAGAAACTGCTTTTCATCTCCAAACTTGGCCAAGGCCTGCTGACAGGCACCAGTACTCCATGCAGCTGATCATGGTGGTCTGCCTTTACCAAACCTTCACTCTTCCCTTGAAATCAAATATTATAACACCCATTTTACAAAATGGTACTTTAGCTATTAAAAAATACGTGGCAAGTCCTGACTGCTGTACTACTTAAAATTTTTGCACAGTCTGTAAAATATTAGGGATGAGAATATGGGTGTCCTGCTGCTGCTTGCTCTGCTTCATCTTAGTGTAAGCAGAGCAAAACCCTCAGCCCCAGGCACATCACCTCTTCATCATAGCCCTGCCTCCCTGCACCAAGGCCATCACAGTGATGAAGGAGTGCTCTCCAGACAGACATTGTGGACATCTTGATTATAGAGACAGATCTTTCTCTGAATAAGGGCATAGATTCCAAAGACCTGTTCCCAAACAGGTTGCAGGGGATGTAGAACTGACCATGTCAATTAGGAGGGTTGTGTAAAACTTCTCCATGTCCCTGTTTCTGTACAGTGGATTCCTCTTACTGGGCTTGACCTTTGAAGTTTTTTCTTGGCATAGTAAATTGGTAGAGAAGTCTAGTAATTAACCAGGCTGTTTGTCTTAGTAAATGAGGGAAACAAACTGTTGTGTCCTTGTTATTCTTCATGAGTTCTCAAAAGGTGCTATTTAGTGTGATAAAGAAACCATATGGATTTTCATTTCTTGCTGTTATCTTTTTGATCCAGCTTTCCCATCTATTTCCTATTACTTTGAGGACTGTCTGCTGTATCTTTAAAAAGCTTATTCTGTGTATAGGTTTTTTATATATAGAATGGTGTGAGTTGAAAGGACTTTAAAGACTATCCAGTGCCACCCCCTCTGCCATGGACCAAGAAACCTCTCTCTAGACCAGGTTGCTCAGAGCCCTGTGCAGCCTTGAGCACTCCCAGGGATAGGGCATCCACAATTTCTCTGGGCAACCTGTTACAGTGCCTCACCACCCTCACAGAAAAGATTTTTTTCCTAATACCTAATCTAAACCTCCTCTCTGTCAGTTTGAATTCATTCCCCCTTGTGCTGTCTCTACATGCTCTTATAAAACGTCCCTCTCCATCTTTCTTTCAGGCTCCCTGCAGGTACTGGAAGGCCATTTAAGAATGTGACTTCTTAAAATGCTACAATACCTATATAATTCTTCATGCAGATAAAGCTTGATTTGAGCTTTAAAAGCCTGAGTTCTTTAGTATGTTCTCCTTTTCTGATGGAGAATGTTGCACCATCCTGGTAGTATTACATCCTTCACACACAGCCTGGGCTGTTTGGTTTCCCAGCTGTGCAAGCTTATGAAGGCTGCAAAGTCCTTCTCAGCGTTCATTACCTCTGATCCTCACACCCTGTAGGAGAGCAGAGGGACAGTCCTAGCCACCAGGGAAAATATCCTCCACAAAGAAGCTGTAGGCACATCTAATTATCAGTACAGACCAGTGCTGTTTGTCACTAAAGAAAAGCAGCCTGCTGCAAAGAGGGAAGTCTGTTCAGAAATTACTCCTCAGATAGAAGGTAGAGGCTGACTGCTGGAGTGACAAAAATGACACTCCTTCACTTTTGAGCTGAAGGGTCCTTTCCATCAGACAGAAATATGCCACCTACCTCGGACAAAAGGAAATAAGAGTGAGGAATAAAATTATTTGCCTTGGAAATGAGTCCTTCAAGTGATTTTTATTTCCTCCCCTTCCTGCCTTGAATACATACAGGTTATGAGCAGTCGCTTCCTACCCTACGACAACATCGTGACAGACGCAGTGCTGAGCCTGGATGAGGACACCGTGCTTTCAACCACTGAGGTAAGTACGGGTCTCTGGGACTCTGCTCGGCTCCTGGGCTCAGCTGAGCACAGCAGGTTTGCTCTTGCCATTGCCAGTGAGCAAATGTTACAAGATTTCCGTCTGCACTGCTCAGATTTAGGGTGTTGCACTTGTTTCAGCAGCCCTGCCACTGCTTGCCATCAGAGGAGCTTTTGCCCTGGTTAATTGGCTCATCATTAGCATATGGTGCTTCCGTTCTTTATTATTTTAGTAACATAGCTGCAGGCGGGTGTAGGCAGCCGAGAGCAGTCAGCTTTAATATTCTGCTCTCACTTTTGTGACTGGGGTGGCTTATCCCCCCACAGTATCAGTAGAGGGGGAAGGCTTGTCAGCAGAGAGGGACTGCTATCACTCCAAAATACAGCATTGCCACCCTGGTGCAGATTTCACTGAGGAACGCTCCTTCTCCATTGTGTCAGCCCATAAAATTGGAGTTCTTTGCTAGTTTAGGTGCTTGAGTGTCTGTGCCAAGAGCAAGATAGCACTAAGAAAAGAAAAATACTGTAGAAAACCAATTTTTACAACTGGGATGAGTATTGATTTCTAGAACCTCTTCCTGAGAACCACAAGGGAAACCGATGACAGTTTATATAGAGTGCAATATTTGGGAAATACATTATTAATGATGGCCAGGGAATAGCTTGAAAAACTCGATTTTCTTTTGTTTTCCCTTTTTTCCTCCATGTCCATGGTCATTCTGCTCTCCCCACTTCACCTACATAAAAATGCATTTCTCTCAGTGATGAGGATCTTTCAGTGATGCTGCCAGTACTTATATGTCAGTGAAGAAGTGTGTAACATTAGTCTTCAGTCACTGCTATATACCCTAAGATGTCACTGAATTTGTTCTAAATGGATGAGATTGCAACTGCTCTTGTCCCCTGTACAGATGTTGTGCTGTGGTTAGACTGCCGAAGAAATAGCCTTGGTAGCCCTCTTTTACTTCAAAAATGAAAGAAATAGTTGACATTGAACCTGTTTGATGCCAGTGTTACACCTTGGCAGTTTCTGCTAGATGAGGAAGAATATGGCCGCTGCCAAACCACTTGTGTGCAAAGCCCTGCACAGCCCAAAGAAACCCCAAAGCAATAAAAGACATTTCTCCTTGAGCTGGACTTCCTAAGCAGGTTGTTGCTCAGGATGAAGGGTCCCATCTCAGCTGCCCTGGGGATCATGGTAATACTTCTAAGGTACTTCATTGCCCTGACAGGGTATTTACAGCAATCCAGCCTGTGGATTCCCTGAGGATTTGAGGCTTTGTTTTGTTTTGACTGGTATTTAGTCATCCTGCAAACTTCAGAGTCATACAGGCTTCTGGAACACATATGAAATGTGAAATAAATAGTGTTTCTCATTTGACTTGGCCATGTTTTACCCTAAACATTTTGAAGCACAAATACTTGCTGTTGTGTGAGGCAGCCTACACTTTTCTTTGTGGCTTTATTACTTTGCTTTGTTTTCTTTGTTGCTCCTGTGAGCAACTTACAGCTGATCCTGTGTTTGTGCAGTGGGTGTTTGCTCTACGAGCCCCCTGGTCCCTGTACTACAGATGGAACCAGCTGGCCAGCTCTTGCTACAGCCCACCTTGCAGCTCCAGCCTGTCTCTGCCAGGGTGCCACCACCAGCAGCTCTGCTTGGTGGCTCTCCATGAAGAGAGAACTCTCTATTGCTTCACTTCCCCCACGGTACAGCTTACACCAGTGAGATGTGACATCTCCTTTGAAACTAACTACCCATGGAGGGTTGTGGTGGCACAGCTACAAGGCCCAGAAAAGGCAGTTTAGAAACATGGTCAAAGACAATCACATTCCCACTGAGAGCAGCAGTCACCAGGCACATCCTCTGGACTGTCTGACCCCGGTGTGTAAAGGTTTTCCATTCTCAACAGAACGGGGGGGTGATTGTTCTGTGAGAGGAGCTGTTCCACAGGCACAGAGGGTGTGTGCATGGGAAGTCATTAGCAATCAGTGTGGGTCATGATCCAGAGGTTTAAGAGATTGCTAGCTTGGTTGGGTTTTCCTGGTGATCAGCCAAGAGTGGCAGTGCTGCTGGAAATTACTTAGGATGAGACCTGAGAGGCTTTTCTAATAAAGGGAGTTTTCTCTTAGGATGATTGCTTTACTGCATCTCCCTAGTGCAAGGGCAGATACTTGAAAGCACAAGAGAGGGCATTGGGTGCAGCAATTTTATTATTTATTTAAGTTTGAGATTCTCAGACTTCTGTAAAGAAAACAGATGTCACGTTTTATGGGAAAGGCCTTTATAGGGAAAAAAACCCTTCAGTTCTTTCATGTGGTATTGATTTGGATGAGATCAGAACTATCACAACGGTAACTGATTTGTGCACATTGTCTTTCTGGTTGGCCTCAGATTCCTTGAAACAACTTTAAAGAAAATAACCAGGCCCTAACTTTGTATTTCAGCCCATGTGCGACTCTTCTGTTTCATAAAAACACTGTAAATGTGAGAAATCTGACAGTAATCAACACAAAATGGGACTGTTCTCAGAGCAGCTATTCTTTACCTAACCTCTACACCCTTAACTTTGACTGCATTCTTGGAAGGTTTTTCAAACACTTTTGAGTGAAGTTTTAGGTCCCTCTGGTACTGAGGGGAGCCTAATGTGCAGTGCAGAAACAAAGCCCTCTTTTTTTGGGTTTGAATAGAACAATAAGAATTGTGTATAACTCTTAAAAAATTTCAGTCTAGCTTGAGCTCCAAAATCTAAGTTGAAGGGTGGGGACTGCCAACCATTGATAAAATCTTTCCATATATATTTTTACCAAACTCTTGTCAAATATCAGGCTGACAATCCTTTTGCAAACTACCCAGATCATCCCTTTCCTATTATCACTAGATTTTGTTTGGTAGGATCATGGGGTAGCAATGTCCTGTCACTTCTCAATTCTCAGAGATTTGAGTTATTAGAGTAGCTACAGCAAGGCAATAAAATTAAAAAATGCCATTGGCAGCATTTGAGCATTTGATATAGTCTTGTGTCTCATAGAATATAAAGCATTTTTCATAACATTTGGGCTCCCTATGCAATTTAACTAAATGGGAATTTTATCTTCCTCTTTATTAAGCTATATCTTGAACCTTTTTGGTCATATTGACAGTCTTGAAAGTATGACTGACATGGTCTTCAGAAGGCTCAAAACAGAAAATATAAAAGGACTCCACACTGACTGTTTTATTTTCACTGAGCCACCTTTACCATTTAAAGTGCTTGACTCCTGATTTTCCAAGCTCTGTGTTAACAGTGATTATAATGGTAGGTGCAATGCATGAAGATGTGCAGAAATTTCAGTTTACCACATGGCCATTACCCCTTGGTGTTGCATCAAGGTATAAATACATGCACCTACACCCATTCTTTCTGTAACTTGAAAAGGTTTGATATGTAAAGGGCAAGCTTGAAAATGTTAATGTAATGCTGTGATGCTCTAGACTCCCTTTAACAGGAACCATTAAAATGTGCATAATTATAGGGCAAAATGTCAAGCAGTCAGTTTAATTTACTGATGAATACACAGAATTACTGTTTTGCAACAGTTCCAAGATTTTGAACTGTGAATTAGTGGCAAGGTTGTATTTTGTTTTGTTGACATTTGTTGAAACAGTTTCAGTATTCATTTGGCCTGTACCTTTGTCCACAGGTGGATTTTGCCTTTACAGTTTGGCAGAGCTTTCCAGAGAGGATTGTAGGCTATCCTGCACGCAGTCACTTCTGGGACAACACTAAGGAAAGGTGGGGGTATACCTCCAAATGGACTAATGACTATTCCATGGTATTGACAGGAGCTGCTATTTACCACAAGTAAGAATCAAGAGCATCTGCTATCCTTCTTCTTTCTATATGAAACATAATAGTAAAGAGGGGGTGGGGTGTGAAGAACATTCTTCTGGGGAGGGGGAAAAAAGATAGTAAGTGGGTCTACTTTTTATGGGGTAATAATTTAAGTTCTTGGTTGAGCTCTGGGGATCTGGTAATCATTACTGCACTTGTTGGGTCTCTTTGAAGTCACTTGTGTTTTGAGGCAGTCGGACTGCTCTTTTTAACATCAGGAATTACATACTTCAAAGAGTTCCCAAATTCATTAAGCTGCTTGGCTGAATGGCCTGTAGCATAGCAGAAAGGAGGTTACTTCCAGACCAGCTCTGGGTATGTGTTGGCTGACAGCTACAGACTGCAAAGTCTTCTGGCTACTCTAGAAATGTAGTACAATGGGCATGTGACAGTTCAGCATATTGCAGCATGTTGGAGAAAACCTATGCTGTTAGAACTTCAGCAGACCAAGGTCCTCTCTACATTTAAAGAAAAATAAAATTCTGGAATCTCTAATCCACACCCCCACTAAGGAGATGACAGGCCACAGGGGATGATACAGACCCAAAGAAGAATAATTTCAACAATGAGAACAGTAGTAGGGCAGTTTTAATGCAAGTTCTTTCCAACTGAACAGTTTGGGAAGAAAATAGGGAGGATGGATTCATCAGTGTTGTCTATCACATTGAAGCACAGTGGGGCTCTCCTTCCTCCTTGTCCATTATCTTGGTACTTAGGCCCACATTGTTTCCTTCAACGTGGTTGCAGAAAAGGTTACATGTTCTCTTTCTCCTTTAGCGCTGTTTACAGTCCTGATGAGAAACTGATTTGTTTTCCCTTCTTGTTGGAGGGTGAGACCAAAGAAAGGAAGTGCTATATGGGGAGATGAGTACAAAACTTGGGTTTCAACTGAGATAGAAATGTCCTGGATCCCTGAAAGCCCAGTGACTTGTATTAATAACACTGCTGTTGGTTTTCAGATATTATCACTACCTGTACACTCATTACCTGCCTGCCAGCCTAAAGAATATGGTGGACCAACTGGCCAATTGTGAGGACATTCTAATGAATTTTTTGGTGTCAGCTGTGACAAAATTGCCTCCAATCAAAGTAACACAGAAAAAACAGTATAAGGAGACCATGATGGGACAGGTATGTAATCACAGCATGTTTCAGCAGTTGGGATGTATTGATAATGTAACAGGTTCACTTCTAGGTTAAGCTTACAGAGTGGTACAATTCTGTCAAATATTTTTGCAGTTTCTAGTTTAGCAGAACTGTGAATAGACTTTAGATATGCTTATTATAATGAAGAAAAAAGAAAACCAGCAAAGCAGCAAACAGCTACTGAGAATGCTGTTTCCCTTCATAGTTTTCTGACATGATGTTATTCCTGGTGATCCCAAACTCTTGAAACTGATGATTATGGTGACTGAATTCCAGTTAAACCCTAATTTTCTAAGTATTCTAGACCCAAGACCTAGTCACATGGTCATGGAATGCTAGAAGCATAAGTAAATTCTAGAAAGATTTTCTATTTTTTATTATTATTGATTAATATAATGTACCAGGCTGTCCCTGTGCTATTTTAAATTATATAGTGTGATTCAAGCACTGACACTGAACTGTCACAACAGAGATAATTTGTGATATGCAAGTGTTTTTTCCCCACAGGGAACATTTTATCCCACAGTCATGCCATCACTCATTAGCAGCCATGAAGTGCTTGTTTTAGGTCCTCTTCCACATACTGGATAAGCCTTCTGTCCTTGCAGAAGTACCTCTAGTAACAGGGATACATGGTGGTGTGGGGACACTTGTCCTCCTACCCTCTGTGAGAGGGCAATGAGGGGAATAGGGAGTCCTGAGCAGCCTCCCCTCTGTGCTGCCATGGTGTCAGTGATCTCAGTGCAAACAGCACCACCATTACTGGGGGGCAGGTGAAACAAGGACCCTCGATTTTCCCCTCCCATTTTCCCCTGGTAGCACTACTCAGACCTTTGACTGGGGAGTTGCCATGCCAGTTTGTAAACTGCATTTATCTCTGTGTCACTGTGCTGGTACCTGAGGTAGCATTGGTAGCATTCAGCAGTTCTGACTCGTCTGGGTGCCCAGGAGACCTTCTGTGAACAAGAAGGTCCCATCCAGAAAGTCCCTATTGCTTCCAGCTTCAGCCTCACCTCTCCACAGGGCTGTGCTTTGGCTGTTTGGCAAAGATGGAGCATTCATTTTTCATCTTACAGCACGGGTGACTCGAGTCAGCCATGAACTATAACTCTCTCCTACAGACAAGTTGTTCCTGCAGCTTTGGGAAATGTAATGGACCATGTTCATAATTCCTTGAAAGACAAATAAAAAATTAACATAACCTCACTGTTGTGACAGAGATGAATAGTCATATGGAAATTCAGTGTTAATGGCCAAAATACCTGCTATAATCCTCTAGCAACAAGCTTTTACTGGCTCTTTAGTGGCTCTGTATAATCAGGAGGCTGCAATCAATGCACATTATAATCTACCACTTGAGCTGAACTGGACAGGCCTTATCGCAGTCATTTGGCAAGTCCCTGACTTTACCTACTTCTTCATGTTTTAATTTACATCCTTTGATTTTATCAATTTATATTTGTTATTAAAGTATAGTGGAAACATAAGTGCTATAGAGAGATGCATGGGAAGTGGCACAAAAAAACCCTAGGTTCTCAACATTCATACTTTATCTTAAATAATAGCTTTATTATGTTTATAAATGTTCTTTAGGTACAGACAATGAATAATAGCAGCTTTAAAGCTGCTAGGGCCTTTTTTTTCCAGAGCTGCTGAGTTTCAATGGACTTCCACGGGGATTACAGCTGCCCTGAACTTTGGAAAATCATGCCAGAATATTTTGCATGTATGCAGTCAAAGACCATGGTGTTTTCCTTGGGTCAGACTTAAATATGATGTAGTGTGGGACTCCATTTTTTGAGTCTGTGAGACAGTGCTGATGCACTGGACTTGGCCAGAGGGATTCCTGGAAGCACCTTGCTTTTCACTGCAGGGCACTACGCACAAGAGTAATGCCAAGCACATAAGACCATCTAAGTTGCAAGCTGGTTGAAATTACTTGTCTGTAAATTCCTGCAGATCTGAACTGCAAAAGTTCAGGTTTGACCCTGAATAGTTGTTCTTTCTATGGATGAAGACCATGGGCAGCAACTGGCCTGGCCTTGGGTGTGCACCTCTGCTGGAAAGCAATGGCTTTCTGTTTTTTCCTGGTGGTTTTTAAGAACTTGTTGTGTCACTGAAATAGCTGGAGGGTTTGAAGGAAAGAAGAGTGGGGGATAAGGTGAAATAGAGTGCTGGCAAGATTTGGGAGTGCTGCTTGTGGCTCTTGTGTTCCACGGGCTGGCTCAGGGTGAAACTCATGTTTCCACACTGCCCTGTCCTCTGCTGTCTTTGGGAAGTCAGGGGTGTCCAGCTCAGCACTGCTGGATCTGCTGTGGGCAGGGTGTTCTTGCCCTCTTTGAGCCCCCTAGCCAGGTTCCAGCCGCCACAGAACCGCGTGTCCCGGAGCCCTGGCACGGCGGGGCGCCATGGTGAATGCCTGGCCCAGCTCCCGCCATTCATTCTCGCCATTCCCTCCATTCCCACCATTCCCACCATTCCCTCCATTCCCACCATCGTGTGTGCCAAGGGTGACCCTGATCTCTGCTCTCCTCTCCTCACAGACGTCCCGGGCCTCGCGCTGGGCCGACCCCGACCACTTTGCCCAGCGGCAGAGCTGCATGAACACTTTTGCCAGCTGGTTTGGCTATATGCCGCTGATCCACTCGCAGATGAGGCTCGACCCTGTCCTCTTTAAAGACCAGGTCTCCATCCTGAGGAAGAAGTACCGAGACATTGAACGACTCTGAGGCCGCTGCCAAGGGAGCCGGACTGTGCGCCGGCAGCGAGCGCCCGACCCCGCCGGCCGCGGCTCCGCGCCGAACCGCCGGCACGCTGCTGTCGCTGGGACTAGGTCGTGTACAGTTTCATTATGGAACATTAAATAATTATTTTTGAAATGATTGCTATGCAGGTTTAAACTTTTTTAATGATCAAAAAAAAAACCTATTAAAAACAGAGTTCTTTCTTTAATCAAAATTGTGTTGGTTGTGAATATTTCAGAGCTGCCATTTCTTTCTTTTATGCATTTGATTGTCAATGCAATTTTCATTCCTTTTTCCCTGCGCAGTTAAACGCTGGAATCTCACTGGGGAAAATGCAGCAGGTTCAGAAACAAACTGAGCACAAACAGGACAGAACTAAAGTATTAATCTTTCTTGTTTACTACCAACTTTTTTTTCCAGTTTTCCCCAAGCCAGTAGCAGCCCCTGTAGCTGAAATCCTTTGGACAGCTGGAAAACTAGAGAATCTCCAAGGAGCCAAATGAAAGGGCAGATCCTTCTGGTTGGGGACCTCTGTTTTAAAGGCAATCAGCCTTGCCTTGAAGGGAGAGAGAAGCATTATTGTGGAGGAGCATGACATGGAGCACAGGGGCACACGTGCACAGCAGGGCTGCAGGGCCGTGTGTTGTGCTCAGGGAGGCACACCTGAGTGTCCCTGCCCATGGATGGCACAGCACCCCGGGCATGGTGGTCCTGTGGAACACCCAGAGCCTGTGCAAGTCCCTGCTGCGGGCAGTGGTGCCTCTTGGCAGCTAAACATCCAGAAGTAGATTTGTTCTGAGGGTAAAAGGAGTGGTGATGGAAAGCAAGAAAGCACTTTGGTGCTTGCAGTGCAGGAATTTGGCCTGAAACTGGCTTATTTGACATCAAAGCATGGGCTTCTCTTTTTTCCGTTTTTTTTTTTTTTTTTGGAAGTGCAAATATATAGAAACATTCCCTCATGGAGGTCTGACACCTGAAGTAAAGCATATGGTCAGACACTGGGTCCTGGCACCAGTGGTGTTCCCAGGCATGCTTGGGGCAGGGTAACTCATACAAAAAACCTGCTTCTGAAAGATGAGTGCTGCTCATGCTCCAAAATGGTTTTAGCATTTCAAATATAAGTGTTTTTAAATTTAAATATTCCAGTTGTTTATTTTTTGTAGTCCTTTGCTTATTTATGTGTTTCTTTACATTGAAGAGTGAAAACAGAAGCAGTGATTTGGGTCAGGAAGATGCCATTCCAGTTTGCTAAGAAAATAAGCACTTTAAAAATGTTTCAAACCCTCACATTTTGGGGTGCTCTGTAATTATCTCCACCCCAAGAGGAGCTCTGTTAAGTCACAGCAAGAGGGTTTAGTGCTGATGCCCAGAAGACCAGCAAGCCTTTCTATACCTCACTTCTTTGTAAGCAGGCAGTCTGGTAGCAGGGATGAAGAGTAGAGACTCTTCAGTCACTACCAGTCCCATCTAGTAGGGATGAAGAGTAATTGGACCAGAATGACCACCTGTTTCCTTCAGGCTCAGGCACCTATTTAATATGCAGCTTTAAGCAACTCACATAACCAGGGCATGCCTCAATTTCCTCTTTGTAAAAGTAATAGTTACTGATTGTAGAGAGAATGCTGTGAAGCTCAAATAATTTCTCTTGCTGGTAAGATTATTATCCCTAAACAGAAAGTTGCTGTCAAAGTGAAAAGTACATGTTGCTAAATGTTGAATGCAACCTGACATGTGAAGACTTGCAGAGGGTGCTTTGCTTTGCATATGTATTGCAGTATTTAAACAGAGCACATCAAGGTAGGACAGGACCATCAGGTTCCTGGCATTTTGTTTTAGAATCATAGAATGATTTGAGTTGGAAAGGATATTGAAAATCATTTGGTTCCAATCCCCCTGCCATGGGCAGGGACATCTTCCACTAGACCAGGTTGCTCAGAGCCTCATCCAGCCTGGCTTTGGACACCTCCAGGGTGTTCTGTGCAACCTGTTCCAGTGCCTCACCACCCTCACAGTAAAGAATTTCTTCCTAATACCTGATCTGAATCTACCTTCTTTCAGTTGAAAACCATTACCCCTTGACCTGTCGCTACATACCCTTGTAAATCTGAACCAAATCTTTAAAGGAATCTGCCAAAACATATGAGACTGCAGTGACTTAAGTTTCTGAAAGGAAGAGGTGCCACTTTTCCCTCAATTCCCATTGCTCTCCCACTCCCTGGCCATGCAGTCTCACCTGATACCTTCTGCCATGGTGGTGGCCACCAGATGCTTCTGTGAGCCCATTCAGCTTTCACGGAAAACTGTCCAGTGATTTATTGGCTTTTTCTAATGCCAATTTAGAGAGTTAAATCAGCATGTGGAGAGAAATGTAAAGAGGCAGCAGTAGGTAGGCAAGGCCAGGGAGGGAAGGGGAGCAGGATATATTTCAGTCTGTGTTTGGGTGAGCTGCTAATTCAGCTGCCCACATCTTGTGAGAATCTGAACCTCACTTCCCTGTGCTCTCAGGTTTGTGTGTGGTGTTCTGGATGGGAAGGTGAAATCCACTGATTCTATTTCCCAGAGTGAAAGGCTCAGTGGCTCCCATGACTTGGAGATCAGGTAGCTCCTTCAAGGACTGGAACAGACCTCCTTAAACTCCTTTTTTGGAGAATGTGCCAAACACTGGATGAGGCTTTCAGGGCTTATGTTTTTGCTCATGTGCCATGTGCAGGTGAGTGAGCACCCATGTCCACCAGAGCATCTGCACCTCTGGGAAGCAGTCACTGGTCTGTAGCCAACAAGAGAGACCCGTACTAAAACAAAACTACAGTTCTGCTTGGGTTTTAGTAAATGCCATTTGGGTTGGAGTTTCAGTTAGAAAGAGAGTAAGTAACTATTTTTGGAGTGCAGCAAGTCAGGCCAAGCTTTTAAGCTGTTCAACATTCTGTTATCATCTCTTTTTGGGGTGGCTGAAAGAGACTGTGCTAAAGTTCACTCTCAGTGTGATTCGAGGCCCCTTGTGTTTACTGATTGCTAATTAAGCAAGTGACAATGGAAGGCTTAGCTCCAGAGGGATGAGGATAGGTAGGAGCATTTCCCTTTGCGTGTGTTGCCCGGGCGCAGCCGTCGTGCTGGGAAGGAATGTCCCTCACAGCCGTCGCTCTCCGTGCCCACAGCCCCGGGATGCAGGGGAAGGGCTGGACACAGACCCAGCTCAGAGACTCTGTGTGTTACCCTCACTGTGGCCATCGCTGGCCAGTGCTCCTGAGAACAGCAGGCAAAGCCTCCCATGTCCACCTGTGTTGGACAGAGCTGTGTTGTTTCCTTTGTGAATGAAATCACTCTTCTGTCATGTCCTAGGTGCAAGTTAATGGTTCTTTATTCTTTTTTTTCTCCTCTCCCAATTCAGATGGTGCTGAAACAAGGTTCATTCCTTGTTGCTCCTTTTGTAGGTTTTTTTTATTATTATTTTTCATTAACAGCAGGCTATGTTAGCCTTTACTTTACAGGTACTTGAATGCCTGATGACTTGACTGAGTGTTACGCATGTGGCCTTTTGTAAAGGTTACTGACCTTAATTTAATCAGGGGTGAGATGGGTGGATGAATGTGAATAGATCCATGCCATTAAAACAGAATAGAAGTAGGGATTAGAGTTTGGGAGAACTGATGAATTTTTAATTGAATTTATTAAAGGTAAAAAAAAAAATTAGAAACCGTTCCCAGTTATAATTGAATGAGATCTATTGCTGGAGAAAGGTTTCATGAGAAAAATGTGACACAAAAATAGGGGCAAACTTCCAAGATAGAAAGTGCCTGGCACTCCTTGCAGTCCCTTGGGCCTGCACAAGATTTTATTTGCCCTCTTTCTATTTTGTGAAAATCTCTAATGATTACCATACCTTTTTCTAGATGTGAATGTTTAAGCTTTGTAATAATTTCATAGTGAACACACTGGTGTGCTAATGCATGGCTGTTGAGCACTTTGATCTTTTCCATTGGAAAACATCATGGATTTGATCAATTTCAGGTTGCAATTTTTCTTTTAGAGCCAATTTTGGCAAAGAAATTAATTTTTCGCCAATGAGCGCCTTTTAAAATAGCTCATTTACCAAAAGATGTCATTTGGAGAATGGAAGTCATCATTTGAAGCAATGAAAGAAAGAGCTAGATGTAGACTCAGATTTTTTAAAAATCTTTACATGCCCAGTGTACAACGTTGTGTCCTCCTCTTTTGCACTCCCCTACTGAAACTAAAGGAATACCATAACATCTGTTATCCATCGACAACAATTTGTTAATTCCTCCACTTAAACATCCTCTTACAGCAGAGGGTGGTTTGGTTGTCTGCTCTTTTGTTTTTGTTTTTTTTTTCCATTCCCAGGCGGGCTCTGATGTCTGTTCTGGAAATGTGGCCTTCAAGGGCATCAGCCCGACAGAGCCATTTCCCTGGGCTGTAGTGGGATTTCACAGGATGCACCTGTGGTCTTCCAAGGAGGGACCTGCCCCACGCAGAGTCTTGGCTGGTGTCTGCTGGAAATAAAATTGCATCTTCCAAAATTTTGTACATCTCACCCTTGTTTAAAACTAAGTCAAGCTGGCCTTTATACCACAATTTTAACTGTCTTGACACACATTTTTTGAGTTGGAATTAAATTAGAGGGAGTTAAATTAGGCAAGGGTTAAACTGGGGGGCTGGGTGGGTATGGGACTCATCAGATGCTTTGAGATGCTCCCTCCCATTCTTTCACAATGTTTTTAGTGATTATTTCACAGTGGTTAGTGATGATCCAATGGGCCTTGCGACCTTGTACATAATTCTGTATATTTATTTTGAGAGAAAATATGTATAGTGTTTGGATTATGAGAATGGAAACCTGAACTGGGAATTCTTAGGTCGGCAAATGTAAAGCAAAAAGGCAAACAAAAATACAATCTTATTTTGTATAAAATGTACATTTTTGAGAAAAATTTTCTAATGCATTACCAATGTTTTCATAGTGCTGCCACATCTTTTTTAAAGTGTTTCTCCCTCTTTGTTTGACTATTGACAACATGGTGCAATTAAACCTAAAGCAAATGTGTGAATGAGAGAAAAAGAGAGAATGAGAAATTTAAAAGCCATATAATTTGGTTTACTTCATTAACCTGTATACCATCATAGGTTTACCATCTAAGATAGGTTGGTTTTATAGATAGTGTCACCAAAGACTTTTTTTCTTCAGATTTATTTTGAAAAGTTGTTAATAAAGGACGTACATTTCTGTTGCAGTGTGTTCTTATTTTCAAGGTAGAATAACAAATCTTTGGTTTAGTTCTTGAGAATGCAAATTTGGGAGCACAGTTGCCACATATGTCAATCTGAGGCAGTTAAATGAAAGGCTCTTTATCTGCTCTCTCCTCAGCCTGAACTGAGCGTTGGCTCTGTGCATATCCTGTGTCTCTTGTGCACTGACAAACGTGTGGTGCAGCATGTGGACACAGTGTCCTAATCCAGCAGCACTGACAGGAGTTTGCTGTCCTACCTAAGGGCAGAGCTTTGGTCTGTGTCACTTGTGTAAAGCAGGACAGTGTCCCTGCATTGTGACACAGCCATTGGTAGGAGCAGTGACTTTTAGAAGGAGTCACTGTAATGTGTACGTGCAAAAACAATCGCTCCAACAGCTCGGAGGCCTTTGAAGACTGATGCCTGCAAGCTGAGGATATATTGATTTATGACCCATATTTATTGTTGGGGGGTATCAGAATCCTGTCACAGTCACAGGGGTTTGCATTCAGCCCACCTGACTCTATATGTGCACAAAGCATCCTCTCTCTGTCAGAGCTTGGCCTTCCTGTCTCCCTGCACAGCTGATGAACAGAACAAAGAACTGTTGGGGATTTCTCTCCTCACCTGTTTCAGACATGGGCTTTAGCATGAGATGAGTTGTGCCTCACCTGTGCTGGTTTCTCTCTGCTGATGGTGCAAGCACCCTGATTGCAGGATCTGCAGCACAGATGCCAACATCTGGTCAGATGAATCCCACCCTGGGAAAGCTCCTGATAACACCAGTGGGCCCAGGATCATGGCTTGTACGTTTGAGGACTCAGTCACTGGTTTGTTCCCATCAGAGATGTTCAGGCTGGCCTCATCCCTTCTGGGGGTCAGACTGCCAGGGCATGCACAGGTCCTTATACTGTCAGCCCATCTGAGCTGCCAGTCATGGAAGACTGATGTATCCTGGGAAGAGGTTGAAAGATGTGAGTTTGCTCTTCTGGTTTTCAGTGCCACTACAGATTCCTTCAAAACTGTGTCCCAGCAGTCAGTGGTGTTTGATACTGGCTGTGGGCTTCTCCCTGCCAGAAAGTGAACACGAAATGTTTCCCTGAAAATTATCTCACAACACTCCTTCAGCACTTGAATTTTGTGGTTTTGCTATGTTATTTATACAAAACAGCTTGTGGTGGGATTAATTTGACTAAATGCAAATACATCTGTAGAAGGCACCAGAAGGCTGGTGTCTCCATGTAGCATGGACTGACTGGTGAAGAGCTGTAGTCTGAAACATGACTTTCATGCTATATTTACCTTGGAGGTGGGGATTTAAATGTGGGGTGGAGTGTGTCAGGTTCACATCTGCCCCCTCCAGCTTTATTCCATCAGAAAAGGGTCCAGTCCGTGTGCTCCAGTGTGGCCCTGATGCCTTGTGAAGGCAGATCTAGAACAGAGACTGAGCTAAAGAAAAACATAGGGATTTATTAAAAGACCCCAATGGATATATCTTGGGCAGCACAAGAGCCCAGCCAGGGCTACAGCCAAGATGAACCCAAAATGGTCACAAAATGGACAACTGGTCATGGGGTCTCTCACTTTTATAAGTTCTGGTCCATTAGAATATGGGAGTTAATAGTCCAGTTACAGCTTTAGCCCATGAAGTCCCATCCTTCTTGTTTTTCTCTCTTCAGTCCACGTTGTTTATGCTCTTGGCTTCTCAGGATCCAAATCCTGAAATTTGGATCATTTGTCCTTGTGTTCCCAGCTAGAGAAGGAATTGTTTTTTCTACCTACTCTGTGAAGAAATCTTACTATCCACTAATATGAAGTTCAGAAGCACACACTAAAGCAATACAGAATCTGAAAAATACAAAAGCTGAAACCTGAGGCATCAGCCCTGTGATGTGAACCAAAATGAGGCAAAGGAGAAAACTGGGATTGTCCCCTCAGAAGTGCCATGTTGGCCTCAACCAAACCCCTGCTGTGGCAGTGTGCCCCTCTGTAGCCTGCAGAGGAAGGGGAGATCAAATCCAAAACCAATCAGGTGAGGAGGATCCCAGGGGACCTGTGTCCACTTCACCTCTGCTCTACAGAAAAGTGGTCCATAAAGGTAGAAAAGCCTGCCCTGGAGATCTCTGTGCTGATGTGTTGAGTGAGGGAATCCCACGCTGGTGTCAGTTTTGTCTGCTAGCCTGCCACACTGGGAATGAAAACTGTTCTTAGCTGGAACACACCAAAGCCAGGTCTGTGCAGTCCCTGGGACCTTGCTTCCTTTCATGAAGTGAGGATCTGCCCCAAAATATTTAGCACATAATCAGTTCAACTTTGAATGCACTCTTGAGAGCTTTTTTGAACAGCCTCACTGAAGTCTGTTATGCTGTCACTTGAATGGAGGTAGATAAGAGAGTTGGCACTGACCAACGCCTCATTTTATTTTTGTTTTTAAATGATTAGCAGAGAGAAAAGAAACAAGTGTCTGCTTTCCCTTTCTAAAGCTGTTGGCTAATCGTATCCACAATGTTATCGGAGAGAAACAGATTTTACTCAAGATTTTGAGCAGTGTGAGGTGACATTGAAATCACTGCATGACATGGTTTATTCCACACTTCATTTCCCTGCATGACTTCAGGGCTGTGTGCAGGTTTTATGAGCTGCCAGCTCCAGGTACTGCCAGTCCTGGGAAGCTGAATTTGCACATCCCCTGCATTTCTATTGCGCATTAAGGCTGGATGGGTTCTCCATGCTGCAGTGGCTGCTCTGTGCAGCTTGAGCTCTTACCTCTCTTTCTGTAATTAACTACTGTCTTGCTGGTGGTGGGGAGGCAAATTAGGGAACAGCTATGTTTCTTTGGAGAAAATGTAAGTTAAAGCCATTTCTGAGATTCCAGAAGAAGAATGTAGTGTTATCACAAACTGCTGAGGTAATGGCTGCAAAAGATACAACACTTTCTCAAAGTTTTGGCAGAAATGAGAATTTTAAGCCTGTAAAATATTTTCCCTCAAGTTCATCTCTTCCCCTCTACAGAGAACTAGCTCCCATTCACAATCACAAAACAACCACAAATCAGTTGCTGCCAATTGAGAGATACACTGAGAGTTTCTTTGTTTCTAAAAAAGGATCCACAGTCAGTTCCTCCTTGTATTAAGCACCCCGAGGTCTGTGGCACTCCCAGGGAGGATTTGATTTGGTAGCCATGAAGATGACAGAAATTCTTCCTACATTTTTAGGAATAATTTAGGATCTCTTAGGACATCTTCATAGAATCATAGAATGGTTTGGTTTGGAAGAGACATTAAAGATCATCTAGTTCATTTAGACCATCTTGACTTGGAAGATACCTGCAGTAACTCTGGTCTGATGTTTCAAAATGTTCAGCTTTTAGTTCCACCATGGTCTGCTCTGTGGACACTAGGCTGGGTCTTTTTCTGAAAATCTGCCCCATTTTACAGTCTCATCACTTAAACTTCTGTCAATCTGTACAATGGAGTAGATAAAGTGTACATGACTCATATCCACACTATTGCTACCACTGGAGCATCAGGGAGCTGGGAAGACAGCATGAAAATGGACAAGTTAAGAGTACCTGAAACTGTATTCAAAAATCAAGAATTTAAAACAGAGTAATGGAGGTCAATATATCAAGAAAAAAGATGGATTTTCCTCTTGCTTTGATTGGTGTAAATCCCTCTTGTTGGTGGTGAAGACAATGGATTATTTTCAGCCCAAGAAAGGACTGAATTAGACTTTCAAAGCATGATGTTAAAATACCTTTTTATGCAGTGATGTCTTGGTACTTCTAGATAACAAAGCACATTTACAACAGCCCCTTGTGAAAGACTGCTGGGAAAATAGAGTCCTCTGCTTTCCCTGAAACAGGCAGTTAAAGTGCTATGGTAATGCCAGCCAGTGACTACATTAAGATTATTTTTAATATCCAGGAAATCCTCAAGAGAAGCTAAAATAAAACATTTGTCACATTATAACTTTTAAAGAAAATGTATACCAGTTCATTGCAATTCCATTCCCCTCAGAACCTTAATAGAATTGTTACTACTAGGGCTAAAACTGAGTCTAGCCCAGGAAGATCTAAAAATTGGGAATTGTTTATGATACCAAGCAATAATGTTGTTTTCAAAATCCATGGATGATTTAAATGCAATCCCTTTAACTGTTGAAATCTGTCTAGATTGTTCCAAAGGCAAATAAGTCAAATGTAATTTTTTGTCTCCCTCTCTTAGAGCAGGGCCAAATTCTGCTTTCAGCAGAAAAACACTGGAGTGAATCCAAAATTATTGTGCTCCTCATGCCTTCCCTGAGCCCCAGGCTGGGGTCCCACGGGAGATTTGTGCCCTTCCTTGGCTGTGAGGCCTTGGGGAGAGCATGGCTTGGCCTGACACGTCCCCTCGCAGGGGCTTTGCTGTGCTCACTGTGCTGTTGGGCAGTACAAGTCCAAAAGTGGGACATGATCCCAGGTGGAGATGGGGCTTTGCCTCCCTGAATTCCATTCTATGGCCCTGATAACAGAATTCAAGTCTGATACATTCATTCAGAGGGGTAGCGTCAGTAATAACTGAGGTCTTGAGGAAGATGTTTTTCATGAAACAAGATCAAGGACTCATTGATGTGATTTTTGGTCTGTCTTTGGGTAGGACTCTTGCTCCACTTCCCAACTCTTCTAATGATTTAGTCTGAGGTAAAAAAACATTTAACCTCTCTGCACCTCACTGTTCCTAAACAGCAAGTGGGTATTCATAAATACCCTCACATTGCCATGAGGAATGTGAACTGCAGGGGTTCAGAGCTCATGCTTTCTGGTCCTCAGGTAAAACATTCAGTCTAAGAGGAAATTTTTATTACATGGTGCAGAAGCCCTGGAACTGGTATGGAGAATAGAGGAGAATAGGGTACGGGAAATAGGGAAGAGACTGGGTGTGGCTGCTTCTAACTCCTTTTGCTACAAGGGTGGTTGTGGTTTCCACTCATTTGTTCTATTTAACCTCTAACTGAAGAGAAGGTTTGGAAAAATGCAATGATTTATGGTGACATGCAGCAATAACAATATCACAATCACAGCCACTTACAAAAATGGTTGAGAGTCATTAATCCTGTATAACAAAGGGGCAGACTTTTGAGGCCCAGTCTTGTAAGGCATGGCTAGCCCAGCCTGTTGAGCCCCAGCTCATTACAGTTATGGATACAGCCTGTCTGCAGGTCCAGCTGTTCTGGAGGTTATCCATGCCCTCGTGTTACACACGTCCATGTGGTAGCAGGGGAAAAAGGCAAATCAGTGCCAGGACCAGAAGAAGAGCCCAGCTTTGCCAGCAACTATCATCTTTCTAGAACTGTGTTGTCTTTTTTTATACCTCCACAGCTCTGACATTGTATATTCCCCAGGTGTCAGGTAAATGAAGAAATCTGAGCCTTCACACAGCCTTTGGATTTGAGCTTTCTGAGGACAGCCTGCCTAGTTTGTGTGTTTGGACTGATGCCATGTGAATGAGTGAAGTCCTGCTGCATTATGCAGCTGGCACATGTCACCACTTATTTAATTTTCCAAGATTGCATGCACCAATCTAAGTTTTCTTGGATTTTTACAAAAAAAAAAGACAAAAAACAAATAAAAAAACCAGCTGTGCTGTTTAAACTAAGGAAATAATCAGAATTTATTTATGACCCCTGACTGCTCATCCTGACAGGGCAAACTCAGTGGGAATGTGGAGTCAGTGCCAAGCTGACCTCTGGAAAGTGCTGTGGAATCCAGTGTGCTGGCAGGAAAGGGTGTGTGTGTGCGTGCAGCAATGATGGAAAAAATACAGAGGTGCCCAGACAATTTGTTTTGCATCCTGAGATTTTTCCAGCAATGGCCTCTAGTGCTTTTCATGTTATGCATCAAATGTGATCAGCCACATGGCACAGTCTGGTGAAGTAAATGCATTGGGTCACTAAAGTGCATTAAGTGCCATTTACTGCATCGATTTAATTCTGTCCCTGGTCAAACTTATAATAACTGTCTCTCTCCCTTACTGCTGCTTTCCCTTTTCCCTTTACTGCTGAGCAGGCAATAGCATCTCCTTTCTTGCCCAGCAGAGTCACTCAGCCTAGCTGATAGCCTGAGCCTGCTGCCTTCATCCTGCCCTGAGCAATGCAGGGGATCAGAGCCTGTAGGTCCAGGCTGGCAAGCTGCATGGGCTCAGCGTGGCTTTGGGGAGCCTGAAAAGCCTTTGGCTTTTTTCACTCTCAGTGCCGTAGCACGGCAGCTCTGCTACTAGAGAAATTCAAACCTGCCCACAATGATTTTTTTTCTCTTGTAAGCTATGCTTTTCCTGTGGAAGATTTCCCTTAGCAGAGCGGGAGTTGTGCAGGATGAAAGATGCAAGTGTGTTAGCAGGATTGGGATTGAGTCTGGAGAATGGATGTCCCTACCAAAAGAGTTTCTTCTGCAGGAATTTGTTTATGTCATTTGCACTGTGTCCCCATCTCTCCCTGTGTAAGTGCCAGAGCAGATTGGAGGTCAGTGCTCAGATTAATTCTCCATGTAGAAAAAAGCTTTCTCTTTCTTTCTTTTTTCCCCTCTCAAGTGCTTACACAACCTCCTTTTTCACTAAAGAGTGCTGACTCTTTGCTTTTCCACTTTAAATTTCCAAAACACTGGTTTAAGTGTGCTCTGTCTTGCACTCCTTTGCAATTATCCCTTTTAATCTGGTTACAAGGTTATGCTACTTCAAATTTAAATCACATCATATTAGGAGGTTTTGCAAACCTTGTGTGAACAATGAACTTTTCACATGTAACTCCAGAATCTCCTTGAATCTAAAAGAATCCCTTTGTGATAGAAAGCTAGTGAACAAATACTCAGAAGTAAGGCAGCACATTTCAACCCACAGCATAATTAATTTCAATGCTCCAGCATGGGTTGGGCAGTGAGGAAGGTGCTGCTGGATAAGATCTTTGCAGCACTGCTGCTCCTGGAGCCTCAGTTCTCTCCTCTGTGCTCCAAAGCAGCCAACTTCAAAGGGGTCCCCATAAAATATGCTATGGTGCAATTTTACACACAGAGTACATAATTGTTTTTAACTGATCTGATTGTATTTCTGTTCAGGATCCTCAGCTCCTGTCTTTGCCATCTGAAGTGTCTTCCTGAAGTGAGGCTGATGTGGGCCCAGGAACAGGGCCAGTTCCACTGGTGAGCTCCAGCTGCTTTGTGCCAATGCACTGACAAAGCAGCTGTAAAGCCAATTGTGCTGGGTTTATATTTCCTCTGCTGCATCAGAGTGGCTCTGGGCAGCTGGGGCACAGCAGGGACCTTGATGTTTAATATTTACTGTGTGTCCTCTATCAGGGCGTGGATCTTGCCTTGGCAAGGAGCTGTGTAGCACATCCCTCCTCTGTGGCTGTTGTACACTCAGGGAAGGCCTCTGCACAGGCGTCCCTCTGGGGCACCAGGGCACTGTCACTTTGCTATTGACAGCACTGCAGGCCTGAGATTTTCCTCACTAGGTGTCTAGTGTATTTAAAAATACTTAAGGGAAAGAAGGGGACAACCTAATGATGCTGAAGGTACCAATGAAAAGATAAAGCTGCCACTGGAGCAGCTGCAGAGAGAGCAGCCCCCAGGAGCTGGTGAGGCTTTAGCAAGCTGGGGCTGTGAGATGAGCCCGGCCTGGAGCTGGCCTTGGCACTGGGGCTGCTGGGGCAGTGGCATCTCCCAGGGCTGGTATAGGCCCTGGGGAGCCACATCTGCTCCCCAGCTGCTGCAGAGGGGCTTTCTGTGCACACAGAGGAGGAGGAAAGGGTAGGGACAAAGGCACCTCACCTTCCAGGGAAGCTATGAGATGAGAGCCAAGGGAAAGGAAACTTCCAAGCTTTACCACACTCATTGCTCCATTGTAGAGCTTATTTCTTTGTCTGCTTCTTCCTCTTCACTCTTTTCTTATTTTTTCCTTTTTCTTTCTTTAAAGAGATTCACATTTTATGACCAATTAACAAATTATTTGCCTAGAGAGCAAGTGAACAGAAAGATGTGGTAGAACATATGGAGGAACACACTGTACTTGGTCCCTGCAGATTTGAACTGAGAAGCAAGGTCCAGGAATAATCAGTTTATGAGCAGAATAGGCTGGAAATAGACTTTGGAAGAGGAAGAGAAGGTAAATGGGAACGAAGTTCCATGTCATTTCTGCCTGAAAATTGCAGACAAGGTGAAGAAAAGCCCTAAGGAATCATTAAAAAATATGAGAGCAATCAGGGAATGTGGCAAAGGTTTCCAAACTGGAAAGGAAATACAAATTGGGACAGATTTTTTGTAAAGAGCAAAAGCATCAAAATTACATTCCACAGAATCAAGGAGGTTGGGAGTGACCTTTGAGATCATCAAGTCCACCCTATGACCAAGCGTGACCTTGTCAGCCAGACCGTGGGGCTAAGTGCCACATCTGTCTTTACTTAAACACCTCCAGCGACTCCACCACCTCCCTGGGAACACATTCCAATGCCCAACCACCTTTTCTGTGGAGAAATTCTTCCTGATATCCAACCTAAACCTCCCCTGGCACAGCCTAAGACTCCATATAGCCATGAGAGAACAGTGGGTGCTCTTCCCTGGGGCATTTCAGGGACTAGAGGGAGAACAAATCCCAACCTGCTGGTGGAGGTGAGAGGGGTGTGTGAAGGAAGTGAGTTGGAGCAGAAGGTCATTTGTATTTTTTTGGTTTCTTTTGCAAGAAATCCCTGGAGAAAAACATTGTATGGGACAAGCTGAGGATTTGAAGAGTGGGAGAAAAAAGTCAGGCTGAGTCTGGGCTGGGCCATGTCAGAAACTGATTGTTTAGCAAAGACAGCATGTAAGGGCTGTCTCTGAGGCATAGAAATTTGACTGGCTCATGTGATTTCCACTATTAATATTCTGTAACATGCTAATAAAGGCATCAAGTCCTGCTGCTGGACTAAAGGCATGCTGGCCCCAGAGCCATGACTGCAGTGTTTGGAATGGAGGGTACAGAGGAGAGCAGGGAGGGCTTGCATATACTCTGGACTGAAAATGGGGAAAGGCCAGGGAACGACTCCAGCTATGGAGCTGGAACAGCACAGGGTCTGTTCTCCAGGCCTGAGGTTGGATGTCACAGCTTCCACTCACCTCTACCTCTTCCCTTCCCTCTCTTTCCACCCTCAAAGCCAATATGCATGTGGTTAGATGCTGGTAGGGACAGTTCCCAACCTGTGCCATCCCTAAAATGGTGTGTGGGTGATGTCTGGGGCAGGGATCTGGTACATCCAGATCCACACCAGGCAGGAGCACAGGCAGCTGGGTGCTCTGACCCTGCAGAAACACTGCCAGGATGTTCATGGCTCAGACAGGGGAGCTAGAATACACAGCCTGGTGATGCCTGGGGAGCTTGAACAGCCAGAAAAACCACCAGAAAAACCAACAGATGGCTTATTGCAGTTCTTTGATTTGGTAGATCCTGATTTTGCTTTTAATGTGTGTTGGTGGTGTTGGCCGAGGTCAGGAGGTGTCTCCATGCCAGCAGGAGAAGGGGCTCTCCCTAAGGGGGCCTGGCTGCTGGGTCCCTGCCCCTCCTTCCCTTCTTCCACTCATGGCTGCCATTCCCACCTGCTGGGCTGGGAATGTTCTGGGTCAGGCTGCTCTCGCTGCCCGACTTGGGCTAGGCTGGATCACAGCCATGATCTCCTGACCAGGGAATCGCTCCCTGGCTCTCACTGACACTTACAGACAGGATTTTTGTTCCCAAGGGCTCAGCTCCCATTTAGGCACCTGCAGATAAGGGTCAAATTTCCTGAAGTGCTCATCAGGCAGCTGCCTCCCCTGGGACATCTAATCATAGATTAAAAAAAAAAAAAAGTATGCTGAACTGTTCAGAAAGATCCAGCCATTTGTAAGCCCATAGGAGCAGTGATTGTTCTTTATTTTACATCCTTAGTGTTGGGCTCATGAGCTGATAATTTATACAAAATTAACTCCTTAGTTTCCCCCTTGGAAGAACAGATAACATTTTCTTTGTGGTTTTTTTGGAAGCTGAAGATGCTGATGGAAGATGAAGGCTTCAGATTGTGTCCCTGTCTTGCTGCATGAAGAAGCTGTTTGCTTAATTGGCACTACAGGCAAAAATTGAATTCCTGTTTTGCTCTGTGTTAACAGATGGATACTGGATGAAGAACACTGGATGAAGTATTAATTTTTAAACATATATGAAGAAGACAGAAGCCCACCTAGAACAAGCCCATTTATGTTTTAAAGGCAGGTTAACATTTTCTTTTGGGCTGTTTGCTATCAGGGTGAGAAGAGCATTAGTTCTAATAACTAGGTTGCTGCTCAGCCACAAAATGATGAGATTTCTGCCTTAGAAAGCAATATTCAATGACAAAAATAAGGACTAAATTGCCTAAAGTAGTTGTGTCCCATCTTTCAACCAAGAGATCACACAACTTAAAGACACTAGAGCTCTGCACACCCTCCTAAAGCAGGGTTGGATGAGTGTATGGTGCATGAGAAAAATATTGTTGCCCTTGATCACACAATGGAAGAGGTTGTTGCAGTTCAGAGATGTAGGCAGGGAGTTGGCTGTGGGGAAAATGGACCCTTCAGTCTGGCTGTACCTGGTGGAAGTGGTGGATTTGCACTGGGCTGTCAGGGCTTTTTTCCTTCTGGGCACAGCTTTAGAGGACATGGGGGAGGGCTATGATGCAGCAGGGACACATTCCCTTCTTTGGTCTATTACGGAGATGTCGCAAGAATTTGGCCAGATCACTTCTCAATTTCTGGCATCAGTTTGTCTGCCAATAAAACAGGAATGATGCCATCAGCTCCAAGATGGAGGTTAGAAAGCACTAATGAAGGGCTGTCTGCAATTACATCCAAATTTAGAAGGAAAATGGGCTCTTGTTCCCCTGGACCTAATGTAATAAATAAATAAATGGAGCAGTCCTGGCTTTATTGCCAATTCTATCTGATTAGATGGAATTTAATTTCTGATATTTTTTCTGCTGGTGGCTGTATTACAAAGGCACCCCACAGAACCAGATTGACCTCTGGGTTCCTCATAATTTTCCTGGGTATGAAGTTACTCTCTTACAGAATTAGTTTCCTCAGCATGCTTTTGTGGGGCTGGTGCTTTAAATCAGGCAGAGCAAGCAGCTGCAGCCCTGACATGGTCATTTTACAGCTGGCTGCTGTTTGTCGCCTCTCCCTCTCTCCCAGCTGCCAAGTACTGTTCTACCTTTCTTATTGCTGTGGAGATGACATTATCTTTCACTTGAGAATTTCCCTGCCATAGAGTTGTTCTGGATAATGTTTGTGTACAGATGATGTTTATGAAAGCCAGGGGGCAATTTACGTACTGCAGTGGGCACCATTGCAACATGTAAAATCATCCTGCACAAATACCATTGACTAAATGGCTCCCTTCCTTCTCATAATTCATTAGCAGAACAGGTTACCTGGGGATGGGAGGGAATCTCCATCACTTGGAGACTAAATCAGCCTGACTGCTTCCCAAGGAGAGTGCTCTTGCTGAATTGCATGGCATTGGGCTGGATGGGGGCATTGCCAGGGAAAACTGATGGGCTCCCTTATGCAGGTGGGCAGATGAGACACCCACAGTGAGCTGGCTGGCCTTAAAGCCTGAAAATCCACTGCTGCAATGCTGGCTGTTCCAACACAGAAATCAAAAGACTGATGGATAAAATATGTCCCTCTTTCTTTCTGAAATCTTTCCAAAGGCCAGGCCTGTGATATGGATTGGGCACACCAGTTTGCTCCAGAAATGGTAGATCCAGCTTGCATGGAAAACTTAAATCACTTTCCCTGCCTGGGCCCCTTGACTTATTGCTGTCTGTGGAAATCTGAGTAAATACTGTCTGGATTGATGACAGTCAATGGAAAAGAGCTTTCTCCAGCCAAGAAGAAGGAAAGAGAGTGTTGAGCCAAAGTCCTTCCTCTGGATGCATTGCTCTCCCAAATTCAGCTGCTTCTCGTGGCCTGAGGAGAGGTTGAAATGCCTTATCATGAAAACTCTGCTTTGAAGTAGTTTCCCAAGTTCCTTTTCCATATTCATCATGGGGCTTCTTTATGCCAGCAGCCAATTCTGACCACCTGTAACCACCCTTTATTTACTTGTAGGGTGAGGATCACGCCTGGAAAGCTGATGTTAGCACCAGGATGGATGTTGGCATGAGCTGGTGCTGCATGCAGGGTGGCAGGAAGATTCTTAGGCTGGTGCTTGTGGTATGGCCCTGAAGATCAGGATTAGAAATCAACAGCACTACTCAGCTTTTAAACACACAAACATACTAAAATTATTATGAGTTGTCCTCTTTTAGTTATTTTGCACTTTAGCTGGGACTATAAAAGTACCTGCTTGTGAGAAGAAGTTGTTTTTGTTATTGATCATCTATAGATCCATGCAAAGAGCAGGTTTATACTGTTTTCTTAATGTTGTGCAAAGAAAATGAAAATATTTATGGTTTGGAATACTTGTTTTATGCTCTCCATGATGTCAGTAGCCACCCACTCTCCTTTGGTGCTGCCTTGTCAGTAAATTCATCAGGGCAGGGGAATTCCTGGTTAGCATTTACCATAGTGAAACTCTGACCTCCTGACTCCCTGCGATGGATAACCTCCTCCTCTCAGGTATAAAATATCTTTACCTCTAGACAGTGATAAAGGGGGTGTGTAAGAAAGTAAACAGATTCCTCATCCCTGGAAATATTCAGGTCAGGCTCTGGGAAACTTGGAGGAAGGTGTCCCTGCCTGTGGCAGGAGGGCTGGAAGTAAACGACCTTTAAGGGTCCCTTTCAGCCCAAACTGTTCCATGTCTCTGTGACGATTCTGTGACAGTGATTTCAGTTGGGTACTGCATGTGGTGCAGGTGATCAGCAGCTGTGGCCCCACTCCTGTCTGCCTCAGCCCTGGTGCCTGGGGCTGGCAGAAGCTGGGCTCTTGTCCTGGCAGCTGGTGGGTGTAAGGGACACTTGTGCTCACCCTGGTGCTGACTCCCATGAGATGAACTTCTGCAGCTCAAGCCTTCAGAGAGGTGACCAGAGAACCATTCCCTGTGCCCCAGCTCACTCCAGGCTCTCTGAAATGTCCCTGTATTTACTAGTTTCAAAAATACAGGCCAGTAGCAGAGACTGTCCCCCATGATAAAGACTCTGCCCCTTGGTCTCCACGAGCCTCCTGGGATGTGAGGAGCAATACAACTCTGACTTGCATGAGTTAGGAATTTGTCTGTGCCCAGGCACAACTGAGAACTGGGAACATATCCATAAGACCAGCTCCACTGTACTTTTGTGTCTGTTGGAACTTCCCTGTGCTGGGTTGTGTAGATCATTAATGACTGTGTCATTGCCTTCCTGTTCAGCCAATAAAAATTAGCATAATCCATTTTCACTTAACATAGCCCTCAGAAGACAAAGATTTCAGCAGTCATGTCTGTTCTCCTCCCTTAGGCAAAATGCTAAAATCAAGCTTGGAAGTGAAAAATTGAAAAATCACCTCCTGGAGCTTAACATGGTGGTTACAACACAAGAATTGGTTGTAATTGACCCATGTAATTGACCCATGGATTATGGGTCAATTCCTTGTAGAGTGCAGGACGATCTTCTGGTTTCTGATAGCTGTCCCAATTCATTCAAGCCATGTGGTTAGATCAGGCAAATGTTAGTTTTAATCTAGGAGGATAGGAAAAAATAACCTCAGGAACCAACCTCAGGTTGGGCCAGGGGAAGTTTAGAGTGGATATCAGGAAAAATTTCTTCCCCAAAATGGTTGTCAAGCATTGGAACTGACTGCTCAAGGAGGTGGTGGAGCCACCACCTATGGAGGTATTTAAAAGGTGTGTAGATGTGTCAGGTAGGGACATGGTTTCGTGTTGGCCTGGGCAGTGCTGGGTTAATGGTTAGACTTGATACCCTTAAAGATATTTTCAAAACTAAATAATTCTGTGCATAGCAATTTCTGTCTAGCTCACACACCCTATATTTTATCTGCTTTCTTTTGCTGCTCAAAGTCATCCATTGAAATGTGCACTTATAAAAGACCTGTGGAGTCAGATGGGATACCAGCTCCTTCTTGACTGTGGATGAAGGCAGGTCCTCAGTGGCATTGGACCAAATCTGTGTAGCTCTTACAGGGACTGATTCTGTCTTACAAATTAGACCATCTGCTTCCATGATAGCAAGTTTTTTAGGTCTTTGACTGCCTACCTCTGCACTCCTGACTCGCAGGCCCCTTTGTCTGTCTAGCAGTAATTTTCCCTCTCTGCTACTCTGTGTCAGCAACTTATGAAGAAAATAAAAAGCTTTCAGCAGTAGCCCTGAGGTTAGAGGAAAATGTCCTGATGACAAATATTCCTGTTAGCTCCAGAAATTTTGGAATTAATAATATTAGTCTCCCCCATTTGTAATACAGACTGTGGTTCCACAGCACAGAACAACAAAATCTTGTGGTGTAATCCTCCTTTCTGTACCTGTCCTGCAGCATGTGTAGTTATCCCTTTTGTATGACTGGGAGAAAGAATATGCAAGAAAGTGATCAGAGAGGCCACAGGTCTTGCTCAAGAACTCAGTGGTCTGCAGCAGGTCTGTGTGTTCCCATCTCCCTTTGTCTTTCCCTTTTATTCTGTCCCTAGGTGACACAAGGGGAGCTGCTTTCCATAAGAAAATGTGGTTTTGTATGGCTGTGTCTGGTCTCCCCCATGACCTACCTCAAGCTTGTTTCTTTTGGATCTTGGCATTCACAAGCACTTCCCAAACTCTCTCCCACTGAGCATTTAATGCCTTTCATTCTCTAAGGATTATCCTTTTATCAGCAAAACTAACCTACAAACCCCACTGCAATCAGTCAGAGGAATCCAGCTGATTTAGAGAGCATTCTGTCAGGTGACAAAATGAGAAGGACAGATGATGAAGATCACATGCAGGAGGATTGGGAAGCTCAGACTGGGGACTTTCCAATAAATGTCTTCTGTTATGAAATGTGTCACAGGATTCTTTCTATCTAGGACTCTGATTTTCTTGGGATAGTTTGACGAACAAGGCTGCAGAATGATACAGAAAGAGCCTTTGTTTGTTTCTTTGTTCTTAAGCTATGGAAGGGAGCTCAGGAAGCTGAACTGTTCTGACCCTTGACCAGGAGCACACACATGTTGCTGAGATTATTTTGCAATATTGATTGTGTGCTTGGTAGTACTAAATCTTGTGCTTGCACATAGACCTTCTCACCCTTGTTTTGGTGTCTTCATCCAAACCCCTCACTCTGCTCTAAGAGTGCCAGCTGTTTCCATCTAACTCAGTGGGATCAAAGCAGTAATGGACTCTGATAATGCTTCACAAGCCAAAGCTTATTGAGGCAGTAAGAAAGATGAGCAGCAAGGTGTCCATACAGTGACTTATCCCATCACTGACAGCAAACACAAGATCATGGTGATGCTGTGCCTTCTGAGCCCTGCCAGGAGCTCCTGGAGTCCCATTGCCTGGCAGCAGCAGCCCACTCTGCACACACCTTTGGATTGAGCTGTCCCTTGGCTCCACCTGAGCAGTGGGAGCAGCAAAGCACACCTTACACTAACAGCTCTGCCCACACTGCTGCTGCCAGGCTGGGCACAGGGTGCTGGCAGTCTGTCTGTCCCAGCACTGGCACTGGCCAGAGGCAAGGCATCAGCAGCCTGCCTTTGTGACAATATTGGCTGTGGGCAGGGTAGGCAGAGTGTCATGGCCACTGCCTGGTGACATGGTGAGGTGGCCGCGGCCTGTTACTGTATTTGGCACAGATATCTCTGTTTGAATCCGTCCTTTTCAGCTCATCTGGAATAACCATCAGCACTGATAATATCAACAGAAACACCTCATCTCGACTCCAGCCCATCCCCTTCCCTTCCATCCCCTATGCAAACAGAGGAAGGAGGGTCAAATGCTCTCTGCTCTTGTGACCTGGCTGTCATTTACATTTACCCAGGACTTTACACAGCAGCATCTCAAAGCCCTTTGTGCCACTGTGGTAAGCAGGTTTTTTCCTCCACTGTGGAAAGGAGGAGAACAGGAATGGCAGGGACAGCCCTGGGCAGTAGTGGGGCCAGAGAGCTGAATGTGGCACCTCTCTGATCCTACAGGGAGACAAAAGGACCATCAGGTTCCCGTGGTCCAGCTGGCATCTGTGGCATCCACCGTGCAACACAGGAGGTGGGACTCCATTTCCATGTCTCCTCTGAGACCTCATCCAGCCCTCCCCCTGTGGTGCTCCACACTCCCATGCACTCCCATATTTTCTTCACTCAGTTTGGGGTATGTGTGGAATATGCCTTAAGACAGCGAGTTCAAGCAGGGTTTGTTAAGCAGGATGTCTTCTTTGACATCTGCTGTGCTGTGCCATGTGGCAGGAAACCCTTTCTCACAGCTGTAAGTATCTACCCCATAAACAATATATGTGCTTAGTCAGAGCCTCATTTTACTTCAGCTGCTCTTTTGTCATGAGCAATATTCTTTTAATATTTACAGTGTTTTTCTGGTGCTAGCATTCATATCCCCTCAGAAGAAAAGCTGTCTTTACCAATGTACTGTATTAACATTCCTATCCTGAATCCTTCAAAAATATTGACTTTTCAGAATAAAGTGGAAGAAGTCCAGAATTGCTTGAATCAATGATGTAGGCATATTTACTGAAATTCTCTTGGGCAAAGGCTGACACATCTAAAGATTCACTTAAAAAAATTCTGGCACATTATGATCTTATTGAATAAAAATGAGTCTATCCAGGAAAACAGTGCAATCCTGTTAAGTATTTTCAGATCCTGTGGGACAAAGGTGTTCTAGAAAAGTGAGATGGTGTTTATTAGGACTGAGCTGGATTAAGATCATGGAGTGTGAATAGCTCACTGAAGAGTTCATATGTTAAAAGGAGACAGAGAAATAGCAACAACAGTTTATGCTCTCCATGCTCTCCAATATCAACCAGTTACAGGAAATATTTGTGCTGGCTTGGTATTACAGTGACAGTAACCAGTCCTTCAGCAGGAACCAGCTCACCAAAGACATGTGCAGTGCACATGGCAGACATTAGGAACGATGCTCTGAAGGTGCAGGGCTGCAGCTTTCAGGTGCTTCCGTCCTTCCATCGTTTCAGAGAATCCTTTGCTTGCAGGCCAGCAGTGCTCAGCACAAGCAAGGTGCCCTGCACTGGTTTAGTATTCTGAAAGTTCCTGAAGTGTCCTCATGGTAGAGCTATGGACCCATCTGACGTGGGGGTTTGAAGCGATATGGAAATCCTGGAGACACCCCAAGGAGGGGATGTAACACAAGGATGAGGGAAAGGGAGGAAAGCTCTGACAAGGGTGGGGAGGATTAGGACTCTTCAGAGCCTTGCCCCTGGCCAAAGGAAGATCCTCCAAGGAAGAGACTGCTGCTGACAGAGGCTCTGCTCTGTCCATGCTAAAGCAAAGTCCTTGCAGCTGTGTTGTGGGAATTGTAGAAGTCCCAAGGATATGTTAGTGCCTGTGAAGTTTTTACTGAAGCGGTCAGAGAACATTTTTGTTCCCCTTTACATCCTGCTTCCATGCAGGCTGGTTCTGGAACAAGCTGCTAGTTCCCAGGGGTGTGGAGGGAGATGCCTTCACACTATCCCCAGCACAGAAATGTGCCCACATTGATGGGACGGCATTTGCCTGACAGGGCAGCAGGGGTAGTTTGAACAGCCATTTTCTGTCTTCTCCACCCTATGTGCAATTTACTTCATGAACTTGCAGCCAGATCATGTGGATTAATTAACATATATTAATAAAAACAAAGGCATTTACTCCTTAAAAACAATGCAGTTGTCTCCTCACTTGAGGAAGACCTCAATGTCTCTGATGTTCTTCCTCACTTGTGTGGGTCTCTCTGTGCTAATACTCAGTCTCTACTTTCTTTTCATCCTTTAAACCTTCATACTGCAATGTACTGTCTCAAAAGCAATATCCACTATGCAAATTATTGGCAGAAAGAGATCATTTTGTATCCAAGGTCAGCACACATTTACACTGAATTCATTATACAGCAATTGGCTTGGAAAGGCTTTTGAATGCTAAGATTGTTTATACAGTTTTTATTTCTTTATCTTATGCAGAGTTGGGCTTGCACCTAGAAAGATATTTTGATGTTTTAATGGAAATCTCTAGTCATTTTGCACAGAAAATTGGAAAGAAATAGGAGTGCTGAAAAGGACTCTCTGTCCCTTGCTATTGCTCTCTGAATCTGCAAACAGAGCAGGAGCAGCTGGCTGCACGTACAGCCCCAGCTTTGCAGATGTACAGCAGGCAGGTGTAAAGGAAAGCCTGACTCCAAATCAGACCCTCTCCACTAATGGTTGGCAGTCACATGCCCTGACCACTGTGCTTCACTGTGTCAGGCAGGATCTGTCATGGCAAATGATATGAGTGATGCTGGTTGACATCTTGTGACATCTGAGGACTCTGGAAAATTGTAACATGATAAAATTTCTTCTTTTTCATTAGTTTATCTTTTAAGGAGATCTTCCTGATAGTCATGCCTCCTGAGAAGTTTCTTTCCTTTTTTTTTTTTCCCTTTTTAGGGAAAGAATTTCTATCTAATCAAAATGGGAAACTTGAAAATCATCCCACTGAAAATTAAAAAAATAAAAAATCATTCCTGAAAGCCATTCACTTTGAAAGTATTCAGCAATTTGTACCAGAAAACTCTTCCACTGGAAATATTGTTTAGTGGCTGTACATAAAACTTAGCTGAGTAAAAAGTTCCTTCCATCTGAGGGATTAGAAATCAAACTATGTGAGAAAAATGCCTTCCTGGTCACATTTTTACGCAATCGTTTCATGGAGTTTGACTGCCCCACAGCAGTCTATCTTTAGCAGGATCATTATGAGCTATTGGATACTGAATTAACAAAATGCCAGCTGTATTCTAGGGGTAGAAGGGTGTAAATCAATAGTAGCTGGAAATAAAGAGTGTTGTCCAATAGATGACGAAAATCAGAGCTCACATGTTTGTACACTTCACTGAACCTGAGCTACTGATTCCCACTGTGACCTTGGGCAATCTTTTGACCTCCTTGCACTTTGTACAGTTTTACTACATAATTGACAAGCAGAAAGGCTTTGCCAAGCCCTGATTTATGCATCAAAATCTTGTATATTTGGGGAGATTGATTTTCAGAAATATTTCCTACTTCCACAGTGGTCCTAAGCAAACAATTCTTTAGAGTGCTATCCAGTTTCTAAAATGGGAGTGGAGTGTAAAAGAAGGAAGATACCAAGAACCAATATTAGGGAAGATGAGCATGTAAGTATCATAAGCTGCCATACTAAAAGAGCAATCCTCTCCTGGAAGGATGTCTCCTTGAACGGCTGCAGCCATGCAGAGTTGCATTAACTTCATCAGGTCCGGAATCTGCTTAATAAGTCAGTCATTTATTGCCCATGTATTTTACATGAATCCCTCAGGGATAGAAAATAATAATCCAGGCCCAGATGTGAGCAAAAGGGGCCTGACTTGCTTGTCCTGCCTGCACAGGAATACTCAGCGCATCAGCTTAGCTTCTGGATGCTTCAGAGAAGTAAAAACCCCTTTTGATGCCCTCTTGCCAGGATGTTTTGTGAAGCATGTTATAACTGAAAAACTGCTGGGGAAGGGGGAAAGTGCATGCAAACCAGAACTTTTTCCATGGAAAAAAAAACACAGGGCAGAGAGGGGAAAAGAAACTGAAATGAGATATTCTTTGTCCTGGCTACATTCCACTGTCATAAAAAAAGAGCACCTGGAAAACGTGGGATATTTGAGTGTAAGAGTTGTGTTTATGCTTAAATTTTGTATTACTAGTTTCTAAAAAAATAATTGAACCATACTATATTACATGATTAATGGTTTATTCATTAATTTCTCAGCTTCTTGTTAACCAAGAAGTGTGTTACAGCTAATCTGAAGCAGCTGTTTAGGGAAGGCCTGGGACAACACACAACATTTTCAATATTCAGATAAGATAGATATTGTCAGTCCATCGCATCTAAAGGAGCTCAGTTATCCAAAATTTCTTTTGAAAAACAAGCAGGAGACTTGAGTGCTGTTTCTGTGATTTACTCTTTTCCCTGAATGTGGAAGATGTCAGCCATGACAATAGTTAGTGATTTATGTTAAAGTTGAATAATTTGCCCCAAAATTGCAGGTGCTCTTGTGCTGTGGTGCAGAGCAGGTGACCCAAGCCTTCTTCTCCACACTGCTAAGTGGGCTTTGGCTTTGGTGTTTGTGCTATGGGTGCTTCTGGGTGTCTCTGACCAAAAAAAAAAAAAAAAACCCCAAAAAAAGCTAAAATACTAATGCCGTTTGAGGGTCTCAGGTGTATTGCATGGGGCCCAAAGGAAATGTGGGTCCTGCTGGTGTGCAATCAGAATGGCAGGGGGAGCTGGCTGCCGGGCTCCAGAGACTGAACTTGGGCCTGCAGTGGTTTTGCACTGCTGGCTCAGGGGCTCAGCAGCTCTGGTGGAGGCTGCTCAAACAGGGCAGTGAGTCCCAAATGTCCTTTGTGCCTTCAGTGCTGCTGACTGCCCCACATCCCACCTGGCCAGCCTGCAAGGAGGGCTCAGAGCACACTGCTCAGCCCAGGTGGCTGCAGCCTCTTGCAGGATCACTTTGTTTGGAGAGGGAAATCTGAATTTGAGAAGAGCTCCTCTCATTGTCTTTGCAGTATGTGGCATTCACATTCTCTGATAAAATCCCTTCGCCCAGGATTTTTCTCCTGGGAAGCTGAGGAGCCTTAGAGAAAGGAAAACAACTCTTATCTCATTTGCTTCTCCTCTGTTTTGCTCATGTGGAATGTGTTTGGAGATTGTTTACCCATAGGTGATTGTTTCATTGGATTCTAGTGAGAGTTGTTTTGACTCTTTGGCCAATCAGTGCCAAGCTGTGTCAGGACGCTGGAAAGAGTCACGAGTTTTCATTATTATCTTTTTAGCATTTAGTAGGTATCCTTTCTGTATTCTTTAGTATAGTACAGTATTCTTTAATGTAATGTAGTATCATAAAGCAATAAATGAGCCTTTTGAGAACATGGAATCAGATGCATCATTCCTGCCTTCATTGACACACTCCCAGCAAACACAATATCTCCCAGCAAATAGTAGGTTTTTCACTTATTTGACTGAGGCAGAAAGATATTCCTTCAGTCTCCCAATATTTTAGAATAACAACATCTATGAAAGGTCTGTCAAATGAAAAAGAATTTCAAGGAGTCAAAGAGCAAGTTTGCCCAAACTATTTATTGTTATGGGAGATCACAGACAGTGATTTGCAAGAAAAGTGGAAAAAAAAGACCAAACCCTTGTATTTGAGTGGTCCCAGTAGAAGTGAGGAGAGCAGAGGAGGATGCTGGAGCCTCCTCTTCACACAGCAGAGGAGGATGCTGGAGCTCTGCAGAAGGAAACTTCTCTGACTTTAATTTCTTATGACAAACAAGAGCCATTCAACATCAACAACACAAGCAAAGAACCTCTAGTTTCTCCACAGCTCCAACTGACTTGCAGGTGGTTACAGACCGTGACTATTCAAATACTTCTTGATTCAAATAACACTTGGCAGCGGTGTCTGTTCAGTATAGCTGTATATAGGAAAAAGGGCTTAGAAATTTTATGTTTGTTACAGTACAGATTCACTCTTGCCCCCAAAGTGCCATGACAAGAGTGAATAAAATTAACTTACTACCTTGGGAATAATGTAGATTCTATAGTTGGATGATGCTTCCAGGTTAAATTAATCTAGTCACCTGTATTACTTTGAGAAGTGCTAAGAGGAGGGAACTCTGAGATGGAAACTATGACAGCACTGGAAGCAGGGAATAGGATTTAAACATGGAAGCAGAGGGCTGTGTAAGAAGAATATAATTTCTTTTTATGGTTCAATTTTATGAAATGTCTGTGTTTCTACCATCTAGCTCCTTGCCACCATTTTGTACAAATGGGAATTTGACTGTAGGAAAAGGATCATGTGTGTCTTTCCTCAGCTCTTGTCCCAGACAGTGACCTGCATGGCTGTGACTAATTTCACACTTCCTCTTTGTTAAAATAGGATCTCCTTAAATTATTTTATGTCGTTTTTAATTTTTGAAATTAGATTTCAAAACTGCCTCTTTTTTTGTTTTAAAATGATAGAGAAAAGAAAAATCCTATTTCAGTTTTTACCCACTTAATTATTTTTCCCTTTGACAGGAAGGAAGATGTAAATAAGCAGTGCTGAATGTTTGCCTAAGAGGAACACTTCTGATTATTTTTTTTTCCTTATTCACCTCATTGAAAGACAGAAGGTCATCTCTGTCTTACACAAAATCAAATTTAGACTGGAACTTCTTTCTTTAGGAAAAAATTCTCACTCTTCTTCCCAACTTCTTTGTGCCTACCCACTCTTTATTTCACTCTTTCAAAGAAGAGAATTTACTAAATAAAACTTAGGGTTATATTTGGATATAGTTCTAGTTTTTCATTAGTAAAAGGATTTCCTTTTCATCTTTTTTCCAACTAATTAAAGCTACAAAATGAGTGCACCTTCAATATCTGATTTATTTTTCCTTTTAAAAGTCTGCCCATGATTAATTTTTCTCTAATTCTATGCAATCTTTTCAGACTGAAATTCCTTACTTTTTAAAAAAATATGTTGCTGCACATTAACATTTACTTTGGGAGAAAAAAATATATATCTGTGATACTAATACTCAGATTTTATAGTGGACCCCAGTGTGTGTTTTGGGAGATTGGCAGTGAATACTTCTGAGGTAGGATGACCTCTGAGGTAGGATGTGTAGGCAAAAGGGGAGGGACAACTGCCTTGGGCAGAAGTTAAGCTCTCAGTATATTACAGTGACAGTTCCCCTTCAGCTTCCCCTCTTGCATTGACTTTTGTACCTTCTTGGGGTTACAAACCAAAAGCTGAGCAGTGCCAATTCCACCCATTATTTCTCAAACAGTTCTGTTTCTGCTACATCTTTTTAGAAAGGAGGTGACCCAACGTAATTTTTGTGACAATTTAAGGAGGTGTTTTTTCAGCTTTTTACTCTCTGTAGTTCACCTCTAACTGGAAATTTTCAAAGCACATTAATGATGTTTCCCATAGCTGAACTTTTCAATGACTTTTCTGCAACGTAATCTCTTGGTACATCACTGCAAAGCTGAGTTTCATTCTCCATGTACTAATGTTCCACTCTATGACTTTGTGGGTGATCTTTAACTCCTCTATTTTTATTTTCTCAATTTGTGCAATGAGGATAGTGATTGCTTTTCACTTTTAATAGTGGGAATGTGAACTGCTCCAGCAGGATTCAGCATCAGTACTGTGCCTATGACTTCATTTATCTGAGGTTTAGTTACTTTCACATACATTTTTTAAAGCTTCCTTAACTCAAGCTTTGCATTAATTTTACTGATTGTTATCTCAGTGGTGTCCTTGCATTCTTTTCCTCCATACTGTTTCTATTGCTATGAAACTGCAAACAGGACATGGCCATGACACATGAGATGCTCAGCTCTCCTGCTCTGAGCCTGCCAGCATTGCTCTCCATACATTTCACCCAGGGGTTTTCCCATTCAGCACAAACAGAACAGAAAATGCAAAGAAATAGTTTGCAACCTGCACAATAAGTGACTCAAGGAATAAAACCAGACAAAAAACAGAGATGTGAAAAATGGGTGAAGAAAGTTGAACCCCAGCTGCAGCACTGGAGGTCCAGTCCTGCTCTTACTGAAACAGTGACTATGATTCCCCTGGAGATAACCATTGATAAACCAATATATATAGATTTTTTGCTATGTATATGGATCTCTACCCACAGAAGAACTGAGGCATCTACTCAGACTGCTTCCCTTTCAGCAGCCTGAGCAGGCCTATATTTTTCCTTTGCTTTGTTGCTTTTCTCTCTTTCCTCTCTGGTCTTCTCTAGGCAGAAATTCTTCATCAGTTGTGAAGGACTGCAGCCCTCATCCAGACTTCATTTCAGCCCTTTGCTGTTTACTCGATTTGTGAACAGAGAACTAAATTTATCTCCCCTTGTTATTATTTAATTCTGCAATTAGATTGCATTGGTTTGCAAGGCACTTGAGGTTGTAGATTTCAGGAGAGGTGGCATACAAAATAAATGTCTATTGACTTGGCAAGGCTGAGGATGTCTCATTGATTCCAGTGTTCTCTGTATTATTCTCTGTCTGTTCCATGCTCAATATCCTGTACCTTTTAATTCTTTTTTTTTTTTTTTTAAAGTGCTGCTGCATGTTTAATGCTTGTCTTCATTGAGCTGTTCACAGTAATGCCTGTATCTTTTTCTGTGGCTGTAACAACAAATTCAGAGCACATAAATGTTTACAAGTAGTTTTAAACTGTTTCCCACAAACCACATGCCTAGGCTGAGTTTCCTCTAGAATGCTGCTGTCCAATTACCTAGTTTGGTTTAGTTCATTTGAAGGTCCTTACAATCTCGTGTCTTAGCTAGGCTGAACTATTTTTGTTTCATCAGCATATTTCATTCCTTCCCTATTCCTTTCTGCAGGTTAATGAACGTGTATTTTTATTACACTTTGTGATGAGCTGCAGTGAGATTTATGGCTGTTTCTTTGAAAGGGAAATGAGACAGTTGTCTATTGAGAATGACCCCAGTGTTGGGTTACAATCTCTGGACAATGCTATTTGTTGACCTCCTGGGAATGGGATTACTTCTTTTTATGGCACTTTAAATTGCAATTATTTACAAGCATAAGAAAACATGGTTTTTCTTTATCTTCATTTATCTGAAGATCAAACAGCCTCTTATTCTTGTGAATATAGTCTGATAAAGTCCTGAATAACTGGATTAAAAGTTTTCCCCCAATATTATGGATAGAAATCAAAATCACTCAGGAAAAAAGATTACAAAAGATAACAGGAAAGATGGCTACCCATCCCAGTCTCTTAGACATGGGACTGAAAAGCAATAATGCTTTTAAGATACTTTTCTAGTCTTCAGCAACTTGGGTTTCTCAGGGATTTTCACAGTTAGAGTCAGTATTTGTTGTCTCCTCACAGCAAGCATTTAACCCAGGATAAAGAAAACTGGTAAAAAATGGTGGATGTTTTCTGAGTGGTCCCTGCTCTGGTGGCTGCTTCTGGTGGTGAGATTCTCTGGGTAGTTTCTGCAGCAAAAGGAAAATTGTTTTCAGGTCCAGGCTTGGACCACTGGTCTCTCTGCTGGAGAGAACATGCTGTGAATGTATCTGTGCATCTTCAACACAGCCATCATCATCATGCCCTTGGCTCCAGGGCAGCTGTCTCTGCATGGTAAACACTTTCAAATGGCTGCATTGCTGTTGTCCATAATTTCACATCAGAAAGGGAGGTAAAAACATGGCTTTAACCCCTGTGGAGAAATATCCCTGAGGCTTCTCCAAATCTGCACAGCAAGCCAAGGACAGTACTGGTAGAAGCAGCTTTTCTGCCTTTAGTTGTAGGCTCTGCCCTTGCTCCTTTTTTCCTCACTTGCTGGTTAATCTCTGTTCCTAATCTTGCCTTTAACTGGCATTGGCCAGAGACTCTCAATGGGTTAATTCTTTATAATGGCTAAGTTTTTCCATGATCTTGCAGGGCCTTCCATTTCTCCCTTCTCAGCTGTCTGGCTGTTGTCTCCTACAGATCACAGGATAGCAGAATAATTGGTCCTGAAAGGAACCTCAGGAGATTTTCCGTCCAACCTCAGCTCAAAGAAGATCTGAGATCAGACTAAGTTGTTCAGGGCTTTATCTAGTTTAGTCTTGAAAATTTCCCAGGGAGGAGACAGCACAAGCTGTCTGGGTAACCTGCTCCAATATCTGATTGTCCTCTTGTGGGTAAAGTTTTGCCTGATGCCCCAGTAAACCTTTAGTGTTCAAACTTATGCCCCGTGTCTCTCATCTCCCTAGCATCACTCTGAAGACCTTGATCATCTTCTTGGCGGCCTCTTTGTTGGTGCTGGCAGGCTGCTACAATGTCCACTTGAAGCCATCTCTTCTCCAGGCTGAACAAATCTGGTGCTGCAGATCCTAACACTTTTTCTTCTCCATTTTTTCAACGTATTTCTTGTACTGAGGAGCTCAAGAGAGTACAGTGTCTAGATGTGCCCAGCAGGAGCTGAATGGGAGGAGAGTCCCTCCCCACAAGCTCCTGACTGTGCTCCCACCAGCCCAGGCCGGCTTTTCAGCCAGGGCACGCTCCTGATGCTCAGCCAATGCTCTGTCTGCCAGGAGTCCTCAGTCAGCCCAGCCTGCCTTGGGTAGAGCACAACCCATTAATCACTCTCCTCTGAGCAAAACCCTCCAGCCAGGTTTTACCCACGCAGTTGGTTGCCCACCCATCCAGACCACAGTGTCTTCAGGTACAAAAGTTGCTGGAGACATGTCGGATCTCAAGATCTCAGTCCTGAGATGCTGAGCCTCCGAGACCCTGGGGGAAGCTCGGGACTCCTGGAATGTTGCCAGAAGTGTCTGGTAGCTGGACTTTAACCCTACACAGGAGACGACAAGGATGAGGGCTTCACAGGGTGAATGGTGAAGGGATTAGTTAATTAGAGAGTGAGACACAAGGTTTAGGATTTATGTACAGGGGGGTTTAGAGGAGTAAGATGGAGGAATTGGGGTGTGTCCTGTCCTTCTTCTTCTTCCTCTTCTCCTCCATCTTCTTTGGCCACGGTGGCACCTTTGGATTGGTTATTGCTGAGAGTACACCGAGTTATAAGAATAGATGGTATTGGGGAAAAATGATAAATATTGTACACGTCACAATGGGTATAAAGATAGGTGCCTGCCCCGGAGGGCAGAGACAGTGTGCCCATGGCTGACTGCTGTGCGGATCTTTGTTCGGCTGAAAGAACATCTTTTAGATAAACAATTAATAAACATAAAACCAGAAAGAAGAACTGAAGCCTCTTCTCGTCCTTCAACACGCGGGCTGCCCCAAGGCCACCCCCGGGCCTTCCAGGCCCCTCAAACAGCCGAGATAAACCGGACAGAGACACTGTCAAAATCCTTGCTAAAGCTGACATAAGTGTTATCCACTGATTATCCCCTGTACAGAAACCCAGCTGTTTGATCATAGAAAAGAATAGGTTCAATCAGAAATTATTTACATTCAGTAAATCCAAAATGACTCAGGTTTCCTTGCTGTGCTTTTCCAAATTGTTGGGATGGGACCTGTTGAACCCCAGAGTCCCAGAAATGTTTTCAGAATCTAATTGCTTTATAATTTTTTATATGTTGACCTTGAGTTCACTTTTGAGTTTACTTTTTCTCATTCAGGAATGTGCATTTCTCTCTTTGACAACACTTGATCCTCCTCCTTCATAAACAGCAAAGGAAGTTAATTTAATTTTTCTCTAATGTCTACCCCTTTTGGCATCTGGTCTTGTGTCTCTGGAGACAAAAATGATTCTTTTCTTGACCTCATCTTCTTTACATATTTGAAAAAAGTTTTATTGTTTACCTCAAGTCCTTGTGCAGTCTTAATTTCACCCTTTCATTAGCTTTTCCAGTTTGTTTGGTGTAGATTTTTTGTTACAGCCATCGCCCCATGTTACATGATTTCTCTGTCTTCCTTAGTACAGTACCTTCTGGGTTTAATGATTTATGTCATTATCTTCAATTACATTTTGTTAAATCTGAATTTCTTGCAGTTCATCTAGCAGGAACAAAAGAACATTCAACTTTATTTTTTTGTATCACTTTTTTATTTTCTGAATTATTTTCTAATATTGCTGTTCTCTATAATGCTGATTACTTGCAGTCCCATACCCATGTAAGGAAACCTGCAAATACATAAAATTCCATTTTATTTTTAATCCTGCTCCTCTCTCCTGTTTGGGGAATAGAGGAGCAATGAAGCAACCCAGGGCATGTGGGCCCCAGTGAGAACTTTGTCACAGTGCAGCACTGCAATCTATTTTACATACCTATGACATCTCAGTTAGCAAAACTCCTGGCTGTGGTGCTGTCTGTCCAGTGCCTTCCTGCCAGCAAAGCCCTCTGAGGAGGAAAGCATCATTTCATCCACTCTGCAAGCATCTGAGAAAGACCAGACTAAATAACATTTCCCAGGTTTTGGGAGACCAGAACAGCAGATTTAATGTTCTGCCTTCTTTGGGGCTTGCACAGTGTCCCTGAATCCATGGGATTCATCCCATAACAAAACCTTTGGTAATATGCAATGAAGTACCCAAAGGTCCTTGCCAGAATGGAGCAACTGGCCAAGCAAAGGCCTGCTGTCATTGCCTGGTTGTATCTGTCCAGAAGGGCTGGTGGGCATTTTTGAAAGGGTGGGAGCAGTCTTGTTTCTTTGAGTTGTGTATGGGATTTACAAGCATATGGTACAATGTTCTTCCTAAGAAAGGATCAGAGACAGATTTGCCCTTGGGATTGTTTGTTGCTTGGTGTTTTTTTAAAAGAAATCTCTGGTATGCTTTTTACTTCCTTAGTTCTTGCACTTGGGTTACTTTGGATCCAAGGTCTGTGTGATGTTTATTTCAGTAAAGACTTTGTTCTCAGAAGTTCTGGTTACGGTATAGAAAGTTGCTCCTTTGTTTCAGTGCAGAACATTTCCTTATCTGTGTATTTTAAAACATACAACAAATCTCATGTAATTAATAATGGAGTATTTTACTGAATACCTTTGAATTAGTAGGTCTTGAAAAAAAAAAGATCAGTGTAATTAGGTAAAGAATCTTAAAAATAAGTAACTAATCATAAGAGACACAACTGTAGGCAGTTCTCTCTACTGCTTTAATCAGAAGCTGACCCTGCTCTTGGATCTCTAATTTCATTCTTGTTCTCTTTCAAAGATGGGCCTTTTTTCCCTCCTCAGTTTAGTTTTTGGCAGGGAAGAAGGGTGATTAAAAACAGTTAAACAATTAAAAATATTCCCAACTGTTAGTCTGTTCTGCTTTGTTAAACATTTTGCAAATAGGTGCATACTTCAATATATACAATATGTACATATAATATTTACAGAGATAGAGTTTTCTAAAAGCAGGCTGATGCCATTAATCTCAGCTTCACACCCCTGTAGACAATTACTTGACATGATTTCTAGATGTGTTGTGTCAGTAGCTCCTTATTCACTGCTTGGAAGAGTTTATTGCTTTAAGAATTGCAATTGGTGCCTTTACCCACATGGTCCATCCTTACTAGGGAAGAAAGTGAGGGTTCAAGAACTGCTCAAGGCCCTCCTTGAAATCTCATAACAAAACAGGAGATGGCACCTCACCAGACCAGCATCCTCTGATCCAGCCATCTAATTTGTGTTTAGGGATTGCTCATACATGTCTTTCTCATTTCATAAAGGAAGGCATTAATAATTCCTGGCAGGGGACAAGTATTTCCCTCTCCAGCTCTTTTACCACCCGTGAAGATCACAGAATAAAGCCACAACTGAAGGACATTGTCTGACATTCAAAGAGTGGAGATTTTTGTCTGGGGCTCTACAGCAGTCAAGGGGCAACTGTGAGAAGATGCCCAAGCCTGGCACTTCTCATGCCTGTCCCCGATGGGACTCTGGCTGCCTCACTGTGCATTGCTGGTGGTGCAGCCTGGGTGGCCAAAGGAGGTGACAAAACAACCTTGGAGGTGCCGTGTCCCCCGAGGGCTGGGGACAGCACGTGCTGCTGGTCCTGCTGGACCCAGCGGAGTGCCTGGTCCATGGCCCACACTCAGTGTCCCAGGCTGGAGCCCTCTCCAGCAGCACAAGGCAGGGCAGGACAGATGGCCCCTTCCTCACCCCTGCTGAGGGCAGTTTTGCTTCCAACCTCATGCTCATGTCAGATATGAGATATGAGAGTAGCCCAAGTCCTGCCTCTAACCAGGGGTACTGGCTTAGCCTGGGATGGAGTCTCTGCTTTTGCGCTGAACAATGCAAATGGATGTTGGTGATTTCAGGGCAGGAGTTACTCTGTCTCCCCCAACCTACACTGGGCACAGACATTCCCATCTGCACAAACACACCATGTGTGGCATTCACGTTCTCTGATAAAATCTCTTCACACAGGAATTTTCTCCTGGGAAGCTGAGGAGCCTTAGAGAAAGGAAAACAACTCTTATCTCATTTGCTTCTCCTCTGTTTTGCTCATGTGGAATGTGTTTGGAGATTGTTTACCCACAGGTGATTGCTTGATTGGATTCTGGTGAGAGTTGTTTTGACTCTTTGGCCAAGCAGGGCCAAGCTGTGTCAGGACGCTGGAAAGAGTCACGAGTTTTCATTATTATCTTTTTAGCATTTAGTAGGTATCCTTTCTGTAGTCTTTAGTATAGTATAGTATAGTATAGTATAGTATAGTATAGTATAGTACAGTATAGTACAGTATAGTATTCTTTAACATATTATAGTATTATAAAATAGTAGATTAGCCTTCTGAGAACATGGAGTCAGATTCATCATTCCTCCCTGCTACAGGAAATACAATAAGCATGCACACACACATCAAAACTCCAAACTCATCCTTATCTTACCACTGTAAATGCTGTGCCAGAGCCTTTTGTCCAAAGCCTTGGGGTGAGCAGCCATGCCCTGTTGCTGCATTGTGTCTACCAAAAATGTAATTTCATACTGTATTCCTTTGTCTTATAACCCTGAATTAATTTATGGTGAGTCACTGTGATTGCCAACTCAGTAAATACTGCTTTAATTTCTGAAGCAGAAAAGAAGGAGTGAATAGTGAGCTTGAACTGATTCACTTAAATTTCCAATGTGAAGCAGAAATCCCAATTTGCCCATGTGGAAAAAAAATACAATATTTTGTTGTTCATGGATTTGAAAGAGAGATACTGCTCACCAGAATAATAGGAAAATCACCAGACAAGTCTTCTGAGTTTGTGTGGTGACCTTTCTAGCCTGTCAAAAGTCAGTCAAGACATTTTAAAACAAAAAATGTACCGAATATTATAAGCTAAGAATTGGTATGAAAACTGAAAGACAGAATGACAGAATGAATTTCTTGGCATGAGAAAAGAATTAGATGGAATTCAGCCCATCCAATGTGACGTATGCACTTCGACTGACACGACAGGGCAACACAGACTCCCACCAGTCACGCTTTTTTGTGTCTCGCAGGAGATGCTGTAGATATATGCACATCGTGGCTATATCGCTTCTTTTCCCTTGGTCTATGCTCTATTCATGAAATTATAAGTGTCATTTTGGCTTACAGAAATATTTTGTTGAAACAGAGACACAAACCTGCTGTGTTGCCTGTGGTTCGCTCTGTGAAATTTTAGATCATTACTTTCAGTGTTTTAGAGCGTCAGGCACTGCTTTGCAGGGATGGTCCAGTGAGCTGTGTTGCCCATTGCAATTAAAACGTGTGAGATTGCTTTAAAAATGTGGTATTTGTGAGAAATTAAACAGTCATTCAAACCTGTTGGGAAAATTTTCTAACACAGCTCCAGTATGTTCTCATCTGCTCTCTGCTTCCATTATTGATTGTAATGGAGAAGATGTATTCCATGGAAACTACTTACACTGGATGACTAGAATTTCATAAGGGAAGGTCACAGAATAAATGAAAATTAGCTTTATATGATTTTGCTTTGTAATTGGAGACAGATTTTCAAATGGTGTAAAATGGCAAGTTTTGACGAGATCAAGAGTGGTATAGAAATTTACTTTGGCTTGGTAGCTCTGCACTACAGAACTCAATCAGAAATGTAATACTTCTTAGTAAATTTCTGAGTGAAATCTGAATTTTCTGTTGATTTTATTCACTTATCTTTAAAAATAATTTTTTTCAAGATCAACTAGGCTTCATAGAAGAAATCCCTTCCTTACTGAAGCTGATGAAGAAAAAGGCATCTTGCTGTTTTCACAGGAGCATATGCAAAATTAGTGCCTTCAGATGCTGCTAGCAAAAATGAAGGGAATGGAGGGAGAAAACCAGGCAGTGGCTACATTATAGTTCTCAAGATAGAAAATTACTGTCCTGCACTCTGTATTTGCTCTTGCATAACATGGAGGTGTCCTGATCTCATCTGCACTCAACACTTCGTGCCCACAGAATGGAAAGGGGAGTTTAATAGTCCCAAAAGTCATGGCCTTACACTGTGGCAGTACATCATGAAAGTACAGGAAAGAGCAAATCACTGCAGCTGCTCAGGGTATGTGTTTGTAAGAGAAGAACAGATAAGTAGTCAAAAAGATATGAAGGAATTCTGCATCCAAGTGTGACTGCTGCATGCTTGGAGACGAGAATGAAAGGCAAAAAAGGAATGGAGAGGAATTCATCAGTTAAATCTGTCTTCATTCAGCACCAGTGCATGAAGCCATTGCAAGGTCATGTGAGTTCTCATACAAAATACTGTTACACAAGCTCCTCAAGACAGGAGGAATTTTAATATTTCAGACGAGTTTATGCACTTTGGAATTTTTTTTTTTAATTTTTTTTGCTAATATGTACTACATTGCTTTTTGGTGTACTGATTTCTAGAATTGTACAGTAATTTTTCTAATGTGGCCTTGCAGATGGACTTGACCATAAATCTATGCATGGGATGTGCAAGGATGTCATATAAACCTTTCAGCCTGGGAAGTTATGATTATTCTACTAAGGGGAACAGCAGCTGCTGGTATCTGTGAGTCAAATAAACTTCTGCCTCATTATCATATTGCTATTTAAAAATATGGAACAAACATCTGTCTTCAAATAATAACAGAAAAGCTGATTGTTCTGTGTCTTGAGGGCATGAGTTTCTGAGGTCAGTAGGGACAGGAAAAAAGTACTGAAATAACGTGAAAATGTTGGAGGTTTGTGGGTATCTCTGAAAAATAATTGAGCTTCTGTTTAATTTCAGTGAGGCCCTAGGATCTGGAAAATATTCTTGATCTACCAGACATTTGAGGAGTTAGCGCTCCTTAAAGAAATGTTTTTATATGATTTCTAATTATATTCTTTTCTAATGAATGGAGACAATTTCAAATTATTTGTGGCAGGAGATAGACAGAAGTGTTGAAAAATCAGATGCGAACAATGTGCACTGATGATTTTCCTGGAGTCTCTGTAGGATGATTATTATTGCCTTTTACCAGATATAGAGAGGAAAGTGTATCAGTGAATTGGTAAAAGGTCATTCTACATTTCTTTCTTATTTCCCTAAGAATACAAAGGTTAATCTTTATTTAAGTCCTGTCTCTCTGAAGCAGATCCATTAGAAAGTCAAGGATCAAGCTCTCATGATAGACATCCTTAGAATAGTCACAGAGTGATGCTTTCCTTCCCCTCCACCCATGGTCTCTAGAGAGCTGGTGGCATCCAACACTGGCTCTTTTCCCACACATAAAGCCTTGGAGAGCCAGGGCTAGTCCACATGGTCCTTCCTATTCCTTCTTTCAATTTCCCATCTTTCCTTCCATCACCTTGTATGACAAGTCTTACTGATATTGAGGTATTAATGTTTAACCTGGCTCTCTGCCGAGGTACAGGAGGCCATCAGACACATATGACAGCTGCTCTAGCCTCCTGCTCTGAGCAGGGCTATCTTACTCCAGGTATCTCAGAGCCTTGTCCAGGCTGGTTTTGAATACTTCCAAAGATGGAGGTGCACTGTCTCTCCTGGGCCCCTGATCCTAAGTGAATTTTCCTTTCTTGTGCTAGTTTGAAGATTCCCTTGCTGGAACCTGTGACCTTTGCCTTATCCTTTTGCTGACCCTGAGCAGAGGGGTACTGGGACCATCCTGGGGATGCTGTCCAAGAGGGGATGAGCACAGGAGGCAGTACTCTTACCATACATCTGCAAGTGTTCCATCCTTCTCCTTTTAAAGGAAGGTGTCAAGGACCTCCACCTCTACCTCTACTGCTTTAGGCATCCTGTCCCTTCTACTCATTACAGATTGACTCAAACAATGAGGCAAGACTTCAAAGTAAGCATAAGAAAGACTACTACTCTAAGAGTCAAAACTATAGCAATTTTCACTTATACCACCTTTAGCAAAGCAATATTCACATCCAGTTCTTTCACCTTCTCCCCATTACCAGTGCCCTGCAGCATCAAGGTTCACAGGATAGGCCCACTTGTCAGGAAAGAATTTTCTCTTGTATTTCAATTGGTCAGTGTTTAATTTCATTGCTATTCCCTTCTCACCACCTCCATTCTTGGCTCCAGGTTGTGCCTTGTGACAGGAAAAGACAAAAGACCCTTCTGCCTTCTCTAAGGTCTTCCCAGCCCAGAAGGGAGCTATCCCCAGCTCTCCTGAATCAGGGGCTCAGAATTAGCTCCGCAACCATCTCTGATAGTACTGCTGCACACATGGGATCTTCCAAGGGGGCAGAGCCAACATCTGGAGGCTAGAAACCATGTCAGCCATCCCAAGCTATCTGGTTCCTATTCCTGAACTGGGACTTTCAGGTAAATAACTCCAATCATTGCAATTTCTTCTCCTAGGAGAATGTTACCAAGACTTTTATTGCTTTTATTGACCTGCCTTGCTTTCCTGTAGCCCTGCAGCTCTGCAATATTCTCTCTGAAATAAGGGGACTCGTAATTTACAGGGTTTATTTGACAGCCTTTGTGTGGTCAGGGAAAGGGAAAACAATGCAGGGGAGGCACATTTCCCTGTTCCACTTGCTGTGATCCCAGTATGTTTTGTGTCTCTGCCTGAGCCAATGGGGTCATGTAGTAGGCACAGACTGAAAATATCCTGTGGTTGTAATGTTCCGATCTTCAGAATGTTTGCTGAGGCTGACTCACAAACAGGTTTATCAATCTAACCAGGGTGAATATTTTGTCAATGAGATATTTTTAGAATAATAAATGGACCAGCGATGTATTTAAAAGAGGGTCTTATTTCATAAATATTTCCATGAAAGCTTGAGGAAGTTTAATTATATGACAATCTTTCACCCTACTGGGGAGGAGCAGAATTAAAACTAGCTTCACTTTCCCTCCTCAGCAGCTCTGTGGTTTCTGATCATACCTCTAATTGTTCAGAAGATCTGCTTTAAATGACTGTTAAATGATTCAGGAATCACATTTATGTGGAGCACTTATTCCACTGATCTTCACAAAAAGCCATGATGGGAAAATCATAGTTCTTTTTATAAAGGACAGCTCTTAAAGCTGCTGTATTTCTTAGTTTTGCCAATGTGCATCTTCTCTAATACGGCTTTGGGTAATTTTTCTCTATAGAAAACCATACTAATTAGCTTGATTAGGTAAGTATTTAGTGAACCAGCAAGTTGCCTGCATAGCCTAGCAAAGCTGTTAGAAAAGGTTTCAGCAACTGAAGCTCACGGGAATATACAGCTGAAACGTCTCAGAATGAGAGCAGGCATCCAATCAATATTTAAGCCTATTTCACAACCTTTCTCTCTGTGATTTTTAACTTGCTGCTCAGATAACCAAAAGCCTGTGATATGACACTTTCTATTTTAGTATGTCTTTTTTTTTGCCAAGATTGAGAGGGGAATTCTTAATACTGAAAATCATTAGAAGTAGTTCACCTCACGATTTCTTTGTTAGACTACAAACAGAATTATAGATGGATTCAGGATTATGGGGTCTGAATACTTCATATTGACAAGAGGTCAGACTCCACTCTAAGGTATACCAATGCAAATCAGATTATTTTCCCCCCCAAAATTCAGTGTAGTTACTTTAGTTTTAGATGGTATAACGTTTAAGATTATTTTCAGGAAGGAAGTTCTTACAAAGCAGGAAGTGGTACATATATATAAATTGATATTCTTATAAATTTGCACTTTTGGTTTTCACTGAATAATCCTTTGCTGGTGAAGTTTAGGGACTCGGACAGACATTTGTTAGCTCCACAAAGGAAAGTGTAAAGTACAGTGAAGGCTCCCTATAATTTTCTTTAACCTCAAGCCAAGTTGCTACCAGCATGACCATGAAAGTAGTATTACTTCCTGAATACACAGCCTTGATGAGCAATAAATTTGTCTTTCATGACAGGTTTATTGTTTTGTTGAGGAATTGCTTGAAAGGTATTTCATTGTATATAGTGAAGGTGTAATTGGGCTACAGAAGCCTATTCCTTTAATATGTTAGGCAATAATTTCATGTCACCTTTTTGTATACAGGGATTTCATTCTGTTAAACTGATTGATTACTTTATCAGGATTCATTTGCTGGCATTTGTATAAAGCAGTGTCTTGCTGAAGGGAGAAGTATAAAACTTTAGTCCTGTGCCAAGAGGGCAGGATCTGTGTGAGAGAAGATGACAGCAAAGCAGCAGGTGCTGGATGGGGAGGTCTGCAGGGCATTCAGACCAATAAGTTGTCCAGTCTCTCTTTCCATCCTAGACAGACGCAATTAAACCCATCATTTGTCTTCCCTGTCAGACATTTATGTAAATTGCTCCTAACAGTCCTGGTCATCTCTTGTGGCCTGAATCTGCAGGTACACAAACCTCTCTCTGATGCCTCTCTCCACTGCCATTGGAGAGGCCCGAAGAGGCAAAGATGTACTTTGGAAAATTGCACAATATCATGATTGAGCAGGGCCTCACCATCCATGAAAAACAAATTGTCCCTAAGTTCTGAAAAATATTTATCATTGGTTTCTTGAAAGAATCTGCTGCTGTTCTGACAATCATCTAAATTGGATTGTGCTAAGGAAAAGCTGACCTTCTCCTTTCTCCAGTGAGGTCTTCTATTGGAATTTGATAAATAAAATCAGTCAAAACCCCTTTAAATTTTCTCCTAGAATATTTCCCTAGATGGAAGCCAAAGTGAGGAATATAAGGCTAAATTCTCTCTTGACATAAATCCATTGAACCTAAATTAATCTACCTCTTAGAACAGCCTGATTGTGGTATCAGGTGAAGTATCCTTTTAGCACAGCACCCAGGACCTAAACTAAGTTACATCAGCAGAAAATTTGTTTTGCTGTGGCTGCAGTCAGAGAGCTCTGATTTTAGTATCACACTAATAAATGTTCCATGCAATGCTTCATGATGAGATTTAAGCAATAAAATTTACTTGTGTTTCCTTACAATTTTAATTTACAAAATTGATCCAGACAGAAAACAAGAAGATTTTCTTTCAGAACCAACAAGGATGTTCCCGTGAAGTTTTGGAGAAAATCTATTAAGCTATGTTTGAATCTCACTTCATTAAACATTTAGGCTGACTTGCTGTTTTGATATTTGTTATAATGGCTTTTGTGTCTTGCTGAAAAACTTGTTGCACTGTTGTTCTCAGTCAGAATTTCCAGAGTGCTAGTTATGTGTGAAGAAGCAGGCATAAATGAAAACACTGAAGAAATTATATCTGCCTGAATATTTTTGCCTAATGTTATTTTGAGAAACACAAAGCACAGCCTGCAATGTGCGGGTTCCCAGCCATTATCAAACCTAAATTCCCCTGGATGAAGCAAGACAGACTCTTGCCTCTGTATTGTCTGTCCCATTTCTATATTTGTCTGTGTAAGTCTTCCTGTTGAGGTGCAGTTTTGATGCACATTAATCACCCTGAGCAGTCTGCACAAGGCTGGTCCTGCCCTGCACCATGCCATCTCCTGCCAGCAGGCTTCACTGCTAATCTGCCATGGAGGATGCTTCGTTTGCCACCAGGTGGGTTGCACACAGGGGCTGTGTTGTCCCACTTTTCTTGCTGCTGTCCAGAAAATTGCAATCACTCTTTAAAATGGACAAGTGGAAAAAGGCAGCCTTGCATGCCGTGCACACATTCTGCCTCATTTAGCACCTACATACAAAAAAAAAAAAAAAGTTAATAGAGCTGCCAAACCAATTACATTAGATTAAATTAGATTAGTGAGCCAAAAAATAAAGACATCATGGCAGACAGGTCTAGGAATGCTATGGTAAAAGGGAGTATGGGACACCCAGATCTAGAAAAATATTAATTTACTCAGTAGTCTACCACTATAATAAAAATATTTTAAAAATGTCAAATAGAACTAAAACATTTTAGACATATGGAGCATTAGCCAAAATTTTAAACATTTGCCTTGAGCTCCATAAATGTAAAATGATGGAATGTGCTTAGCAGGCAATACAGATTATCTTTATCTGAATTAATCTGCACATGTTCATTGTAATGCAGGCCAGTTATAAATGCAATACAGACCACATCTCCCTAATCTCATCTAATGATGACATCTATGCTTGTCTCTTACTTTGAAAAGTGATTGTCATTTCTGTCTTGGGGTATTATTTCTGTTGACTGAAAAGATAAATATTAAACATTGGTGATCAACACTCCCTCAACACCCAAACCAATCAATGCTTTGATTACTCTAATTAGGGTACTGGACTGGGTGTCAGAAGGAACATTCACTACACTTGCTATCAATAATCTTGGAAATCACTGCTATTCTCTGGGTTTAGGTCCTGCACCAGATGGCAGAGATAAAGCAGAAGAAGCCTCCTCTGTCAATCCCTACCTGGTTTATACAGATGAACTGTGAGTTGTAGGGCTCTTGGACACTTTCGACAAAGACTGTAGAAAACATGCACACAGCGGGTGTTCTCAGATAAAAGAGCCAGCCCTCCCAGAATGTGCAACACCTCCAGGGGTTTCAGAAATATCCTCCAATTGTCTGAATAGGAGACAATGAGAGAGAAAACCAAGCTCCCTGTTGTTATGAGTAAATCTGTGAAGAAAAGAGTCAACCTTTTCTGTAGTTACAGGAGTTACAATCCTTCTAAAAAGTGTATTATTTAAAAAGCACCAACCCAGTAAATTTTCTGGACTTTGAAAGCAGATGTCTTGATAATCCTTGCTTTAATTGACCATGAAAGTTTCTCAGCAAAGCAACTGGGGACTTTACAATTTGTATGCTTGAGATGATATTTTAGGCAGGTTAGGACTCCTGCATCCTCTTATTGAAACCTGCAGCCAGGCAAACAGTTCTATTAGGTAGGAAACACAAGGGTTGGTAAGTCAAAGGGGAAAAATGGTGACTGTTGTGATAGCAGTTAGAAAGAGAGGGAACTGGCTGCAGAGAGGGAAGAGGAACTGAGTTCACCTGTGGTTAAAGAGTGGTTGCAGTATATCAAAATCATCTGTGGGTGCTGCAGTAATATTTGAGGAAGGCTATTGAGGAAAGCAAATTGATAGTCTGGGTCAGAAATACTGTTAAATCTTGTTTAAAAATCAGGCAGCATCAGAAAGCTGGTGACACTGTGTGGCAGTGATGGATTAACCCTTTGCTTGACAGGTGACTGGATATGCTTCCTCTCAACCTGTTTGCCCAGGGACAAGAAGTAGAAATCTTGTCACAGCTGTTCTGGGGATACAAGCTCTGAGCAGGGACAGCACAGCCCCAGATGGAGCTGCTGGGGGGGTCTGGGACACTTTGTGCCTGTTCCAGCATGGCTATCCTCCTCCTCTTCCTTCACCTCCTCCTCCTCCTCCTCTCTGCTCTCCTCTAGAGTTCAAATACAGGTGCTTTTCTTTATTGTCAGGACTGCCAGAGGGAAATTTAGGATTTTGTTGCCAGTTTCCCTTTATCTTTCGGGCTTGCTAGGAAAGATCAGAGGAGGAGCTTTTCCTTCCCATTTATCTCACACCATAACTCTAACACCATATAAGGGATCTGCTGGCTCCAAACAGCATATGCAGGTACACTGCTCTGGCACGCACACGAGCTTCATGCGAGATGCCTTGATTCAACATGACTTCCAAACCAGAGGAGAAGCAGCATGCTCCAGACAAGTCAGACATGGCTGGCAGCCATTCAGGAGGCCATGCTGTCCAGCTGCACTCCCAGGCATGCCGTGGCTGGGACCCGGGGGCTCTCAGGCCAGCAGGGATGGCTGTTGTGTGGCTGTGGCTGGGACCCACAGGCCCTCATGCCAGCAGGGGTGGCTGCTGTGTGCCTGTGGCTGGGACCCAGGGGCTCTCAGGCCAGCAGGGATGGCTGCTCGTCTGCCCAGGGCAGCGGCCTGGCCTGGCAGCCAGCCGGCCTCTCCCACTGCCAGTGGCCGCAGCCACAGCTGGGCCTCTCCAGGGGCTCTTGGAGAGACGCCTCCCACCAGATGCCCACAGAGGGGATGGGAGGCTGGGCTGGGAGGGGAAAGACCGAGCCCAGTGAGCTCCTGGCTGCTGAAGACGTGGCTGGTTCCAGCTGACAGAACCATGCCCAAAGCAATCACTCACCTGCCTGAAGCCCAGGAGCTCCATATGGAACGGGACGCTTTGGCCTCTGGTTGCTTCAGCAGGTTTCCGTCTCACACTAAGAGGTGTTCAACAGGATCAAAACTGACATTTTTCTACATTTGTATGTAGTTCAGACAAGGACAACCCAAAAAGTAAGTGCAAAAGCAAGCTGAGAGTTACTGGCTCAGGTTATCTTCAAGAGAGCTGGAGGGAAAAGATAGGGATATGGGTGGTGGAGGGAAATGGGAATCTCCAGAGCCAGTTTGTCAGATTAAACTGTTGTTTTGCTCTCTAAGTCAAGCATCAACAAGACCTGGGCTTGCTTCTTCAGGTGAGCTCTGTGAGTCATGACAACTCTGGACATATAGGACACATCTGGTGGCACATTGAGAGGAAAGTGACTGGCAATGGTCACGTGCAATACTAAAGGACAGCTCATACCTTATGAGCTTTTTCTTCAGTTTTTTCTTCTCTATTTTTCCTTCTCATGTAATTTTTCAGGCATTTGGATCAAAGCACATATGGACAGTGCCCAAACAACAAGAGCTTTGACTGTGAAGGAAGAGGCTACTACCCAGAGGAACTTAGTAGCCCTTCCTGCCATGATTTTAAATTTAAATTTTTCCCATGACATTAAATTGACAGTTTGGATTTCTTCTGTCTCTAATCACCAGTTTATATCCTGAGATTGCAAAGCAGGTGCAGAGGGGGATAAATGTTGCTTGCTGAAAAGGGCATGGCACAAGACTTGTTGCCACAAGGGCAATAAACTCCTGAGTTTATGTGGAAGTTGAATCTCCTGATATATAAAGATATTTATTTAGCTCTTGAGCATAAATCTCTCTAGTGAATATCAGAATCTCCCTGACACAGGAATACTGAGCCTAAAGCATATTAATATGGAGCTTCTGCAAGAGGTATTTCTGTGTAAATTGGACTTGTTACTCCAGATGATTATAGTTTCTTTTCCAAAGAGCACAGCTGCACTAGAGAAACCAATATAATTTAGAAGGAGACCACTAAAAGCCAGTTCTGTGAAAGGAATGAGTTTTATGTGGCCATACTAAATTTAGGTGTGGCAGATATACTGAAGGAAAACTGCTTTAAAATAACACATGTGCCTCAGAAGTTGTGGCTATCTGCCCATCCTTTCCTGCTTGCACTAAGTTACCCAGATGTATGTGTGCCTCCTTGCTTGGAAAATACTTTCTAACTCCCCTGCCTTTACGACCAACTGGCCCAAGTCCAAAGCCTTGGTAGTGTCATATTTCTGTCTGCATGCCTCAGTGTTCACAGCAAAAGTAATCATGGCAACTAGTGTTAGGTAAGTACCCTGGTCTCTGGATGGATGGATGGATGGATGGATGGATGGATGGATGGATGGATGGATGGATGGAAAGAAGAACACTGCTGGAGATTAGTTTCTCTGTGTTAACACTAAAATCCATAAGATGGTGGGGTCAAATCGTCCTTACTTCTTACTATGACACTATGCCAATGGATGATATGTCTTATACAGGGAGGAGGCAGGGGCTGATTTTAACCCTTTTCTGGTCAAGTTGTGTGTACAGCAGCTGGTGTGTTATATTGGGCAGTGGGGCAGATGGTGCTTACTATACCCAATGGCTGCTGTCCAACAAACACATTTTTCCGTAAAATACGGAAGAGCAGCATCTTTTTTGTGAGCATGGACCTTGTTTTAATGGTGTTTTTATTCCCTCACAGCTGTGGAACCCCATCTCAGGTGTTCCTTGGCCTTACCCTTGAGATGTTTCAGAAATTGAAGCAAGACCATGATGCAGAATACAACTTGCTGTGGCAGTCGTTGCACTTGCAGCCCAGACTAAACACACACAGCTTGCCCAGGAGCTTGTAGACTGAACTCAAAAGCTGAGATGACAGTAGCAGAGAGGCAGCTTTTCTTCTTGAAACATAGTTGCCATTTTTTTATAATACTTAATCAGAAATAAAGGAGTTTAGGGTTTTTCACTTGTTGACTGCCATAAGCAGCTCACAGGACAAGAGTAAATTTAAAAATGGATTTCTCAATCAAACATTAGGAAATCACTAGGCTCTGGGTCTGTTGTAGATGCATACCATTTTTATTTATTTCTGTTCAGATTTTAAAGTGTGCAGTGGTACAGTGGCAGTTCTGGCTCATAATAGAATAGTGCATCTTCAAAGAGGTTCACCTTCCACCTTATCAGAATTCCTTGATCCTATTTCTTCTTTAAAGATAGAGAACATTTTTTGGGAGGTAACAAATCAGGAAATATATGTTTTGCTGCTATCTTTAATGTGAAGCTAGTGTGTGATGGTAAAACAGATAGATTAGGCCAAAAAGTGAAAACTGAAATAAACAAGATTAAATGAACCCAGATCAGACAGCGATGAGGTCTAGCAATGATCACTTTGAAAATATTGGTCTTATGTCCAAGGTGTCTCTGTTTCCACAACAGAAAAGCCAAGATGAAAGAGCCTGTCTGTTTTTACAGGGATGGTGCTGGATTTCTGCACCAAAACCTAAAAAATGTTATGTTGTTATGATAAAAATGACACTATAGCAAGAAAAACTAGGATAGGAATGCTACTGTTATAGTAAAAAAGTCCAGTTAATAAAGAACACAGTATACCTGTAAAACACATACTTCTCTTCATAAGAGAAATGCTTATTAGAGAAGCCCCTTCTTCAGAAAGTGTGGGGATTTCGAGACACCCTGACTATGTATTAAAATTAATTTATTGAGATGCATTCCAGTATCTTATTTATATCATAGTACATCACTGTATTTGTTGCTTGAGTCTTCGGAGCTTTTGACACATCAGCCTTGATATGCATAAGTTTATTGCTTCTTTTGTTATGTCGGTGGTCATGAATTCCTAACTCTTTGAAGTAGGTTTTTTAAAAGAGAGAGTGGAAAAAAATATTCTCAGTAAACATCTGTTAAGATCGGGAGACACAAGAAAGGAAACTTTGCTGTCACAGTAGCCTTCTTTGTTCAGTGTAATCTAACTAGTCATCTCCTGTACTTGGAGCTATCTTGTCAGCTAGGTATTGTTTCTCTTCTGCTGAGCAAAATCAGACTGACTTTTGTGTTACTAATTCCCTGGAGAAACCAGAACTGTTACACTTCTGAACCATTTCTCAAAGTATTACCATCTTACATCACATTCTGTGCCAGACTGGGGATTTCCATTTCTTATCTGGCTCCTCAGTGTTCAGCCCCTGCACCCCCTTTGCAACTCCCTCCACATGATGTGGACACCATAAAGATTTTCTCTCCATGCACAACATATAGAACAAGGGCTTTTTTTTCCTTAGTGGCCTGTCCCCAGCTCCCAGCCAGCATTTGCCTGGAGGAAAGCCAGCTGTGTCTGAAATCACTGAGAGAAGAACAGTGCTATCAAAAGACTGCCAAATAATGCAGGAGGGAGTTGAAAGAGATGCTCTGAGATAATATTTCAAGTCAGCCCAAGCTTTCTGCTACATTTTCTTTTGAATCAGCCTGGAAACCAGGGAAGGTTCAATCAGATTTCAGGACACAGAACCTTATTTCTGAGCCTTTTTCCCTCCCTACCTTATTATACTGTAGTCTTCAGGTGGCCCTTCTTGACTGGTCAAGATAGGACTTCAAGGTCAGCATTGAGTGCTCTGCAGGTTGCTTCAGAAGTGAGGCAAATTGCTCACAGTCTCCTTCACCACTCCTTTCTGGTAAAATTGTTAATGATCTTCATAAGTAAACCGTGGCAGTGCATGAACTATTAACCTTAATCCATTTGACATTCTCCCTTCCATGTTTTAATTATATTTACAGCTTTCAAGGAGGTTCTTGGCCTTTCTCTTTTTATCCTGGGCTTTTCTCAGTGGACCCCAGCTTTGCTTCACTTCTCCTGCATGCACTTAGTAACGTGTGCAATGTACCTTTCTTGTTGCCACAAGGTTTGGTTTGTATGAAGTGAAAAATAGGAACATAAGCCTATTTCTATATTCTTATTTCCAGGGCATTTATTTACTGGAGATTTTCTGAACCTTTTGCATGAAATCACAATAAGTCAGTAAAAAAAGGCAAAAAAGTCTAATTGATGCTGAAGGCTGTCCAACAGCAAAGGCTCATTCACAGTCGGCAGCTTGACATCGATTCTCCCTTGATTTCTGGAACCTTCTCCTCCCAGTGTGGTTGCTGAAGTCCCAAGTAGAGGCATATATGTTGTATATTGGTGTATATTGTATATTTTTTTCACATAAGTGCTGGGCTCAATATAAAAGAAGTCTGTTTAGACTGTAGAAAAGTAGCTCACAGCACAGTTCTGAAAAGAAAAGATCAGCAGCTCCATGGAGCTGATGGTCTTTGTCAGCAGGCAGTGATTCACAGCTACCAGAGCAGCTCTCTTCTGTCACTTCAGAGGAAAGAGTCCCATCCATACCAGCGTGGCAGGCCTCAGCTGTCATTGTAGGTCTCAGAGGCCAGAATCCAAAGCAGCTCAATCCAGCTTGAGCCATTCTGTGTCTGTGACAGTGCAGTTGGTTGTGCCACTGCAGGTGCTTTTGGTGTCTCTTTCTCTGTGAGTGAGCCTGTGAAAGTGATGGGTCCCTGGAAACTCAGAGCCCATATGGCAACTTCATGTGGTTGTCCTGGGTACTCAAAAGCATCACAAAGGATAGAATATGTTTTTTTGCCATGATTGTCTCTTTCATAGAACCCAAACCAGACCATGCCTGTATTCCCACAACACATTATTTCCTGCCCTTTCTGTAGCTATAGGGTGTCTACTGTCAGTCATTACTGAAAAGTCCAGGCACCTCTCAGTCCATTACATAATGTCACTGATGTAGGGAAGCAGAGTGAATGCCATTTACTCTGGCAGAGAGGGATTAAAGTCCAGCATGAAGAAAATTGAAAAAAGAGAGACTCAAACTCATTTCCAACCAAATATCCAACTTTGTTTCTTACTCTGATGATGATCTTTTGTTGGTGATTAATGAAAGATGCTAAAATGATCAATAGCTGGATAAGATGACAAATGGTCAGACCAAAGGCTTATGCAGTTTTGTACTCTTGTGTGTATGGAAGACTGAAAATGTTTGTATAACGAAGGCCAAGAACAAGATAAACATTTGTGATCCTGGGAGCAGCTTTCAGTCGCTTTCAGCTCAGAGGCAGCTCAGGGGCCTTCTGTACCAGAAAATGGTTGTTGCTTCCTCTCCCATTAACATTTGGGTTTTCTGTGAAATCGTGCAACAAAATTTCATGCACAAACCCCTTTGGTACAGAGCAATCCCTTATTGGCTGATCTCCTATATTCACCTCTTTGGCAGCTCCTTCAAAGGCCTATTATAGATTTCTAAGGCAGGACTTATAATAGCTGCACTGATTTCCAAAAATACATCACATGCATTTAGGCATCCCCTGTTCCTATTTTTATTACAATTCCTAATTTGTCTGTTAGTTGTGTCAGTTTTAGACATCAATATCTCCCTTGATCTCTGTACAAAAAGGGACATTGCACTTTCTCAGTTCCAAAGTGGTTTTACCAGAGAAGTTAAGGTTTCACAGCAGACTATTCAAGAAATTCAGATTTTTAATTTGCATAGGTTCATCTTGATAAAATATTTGAATGCTCTGCACTGATGCCTTAAGTGATTAGTATCTATTATGTGATGGTTACTCTTCATCCCTGAATTGGAGTGAACTCTGTTCCCTGGAATGTTTTATTTTGGTACAGCTTTATCAGTTTTGGTTTTGTTTAACTTTGTTTTCTTGGAAAAATGCACGTTATTCTGTATTTACTTTCGAGAAGGCAAGGTTAGAGAGACTAAATAAATATTCTGTATTTATTTTAGAGAGACAAGGTTAGGTTGAGGGAGCTCATTCCACAGTCACAGGCTGACCAGTTCTGTTTCCACAGATAAGCTTTGCCCTAGTTTTAGAGAGGTTCAGTTGCATCAGAAGAGCAAAGTTACCGAGTACAGGTTTTATTGAGGGCTTTAAGCAGTATTTAAGGTACTTTGGGCTCAAGATGGGAATTATTTGAATGACTGATCACATTGTGAATTCCATTTTTGTTGTGTTTAAAAAGACAATACAAGATCTGAAGGAAAAATCTGGTTTTTCAGGGTCAGCTCTACCATATGAAGTGCTGTGTGAATCTCTGGTGTACAACCTGAGTGTCTTACACACAGAATCATTATCACTAGGTTGGAAGAGACCTTCAAACTCCTCATTGAGTCCAACTCAGCCCTAACACCTCAACTAAACCCTGGCACCAAGTCCCAAATCCAGTCTTTTTTTAAACACATCCAGGAATGGGGACTACACCACTTCCCTGGGCAGACCATTCCAGTACTTTGTCACTCTTTCCATAAAAACCTTTTTCTAATATCCAACCTAAACTTCCCTTGGCACAGCTTGAGACTGTGTCCTCTCATTCTGTCAGTTGTTGCCTGGAGAAAGAGACCAACCCCCAGCTGACCATGACCACCTTTCAGGGAGTTGTAGAGAGTGATAAGGTCACCTCTGAGTCTCCTTTTCTCCTGGCTAAACAACCCCAGCTCCCTCAGTCGTTCCTCACAGGGTTTGTGTTCCAAGCCCCTCAGCAGCCTCGTTGCCTCCTCTGGACAGGCTCAAGCATCTCAACGTCCTTCCCAAACTGAGGGGCCAGAGCTGGACACAGCACTCAAGGTGCATCCCCACCAGTGCCAGTACAGGGGAAGGATGACCTTCCTGCTCCTGCTGACTACACTGTTCCTGACACAGGCCAGGATGCCATTGGCCTTCTTGGCCACCAGGGCACACTGCTGGCTCATGTCCAGTCGGCTGCTGACCAGGTCATTCCAGGTCTCTCTGCAGAGCCCTCCTACCTTCTAACAGAATGACACACACTCCCAGCTTAGTGTCATCTGCAAATTTACTGATGAAAGACTCAGTCCCCTCATCCATGTGGTCAACAAAAATATTGAACAGAGCTGGCCCCAGCACAGACCCCTGAGGGACACCCCTGCTGACTGGCCCCAGCTGGATGCAGCACTGCTCACCACCACCCTCTGGGCCCAGCCAGTTCCTAACCCAGCACAGAGTGCTCCTGTCCAATCCATGGGCTGCAGCTTTCCCAGGAGTGTGCTGTGGGAGACAGTGGCAAAGGCCTTGCTAAAGTCCAAATAAACAACATCCACAGCCTTTCCTGCATCCACCAGGCAGGTCACCTGGTCATTAAAGGAGATCAGGTTGGTCAAACATGACCTGCCTCTCCTAAACTCTGCTGGCTGGGTCTGATGCCCTGGCCATCCTGTAAGTGCTGCGTGATGACACTCAGTACAAACTGTTCCATTGCCTTACCAGGTACTGAGGTCAGGCTAACTGGCCTGTAATTACCAGGATCCTCCTTCCCACCCTTTTTGTGAATGGGCATCCTACTGGCCATCTTCCAGTCCTCTGGAACCTCACCAGAGAGCCAGGACTGTTGGTAAGTGATGGAGAGTGGCTTCACAAGCTCATCTGCCAGCTCTCTAATCACCCTGGGATGGATCCCATCTGGTCCCACAGATCACACTGGTGATAAAGGAGTGAACAGCTGAAGTCAGTCACAGACAGGAATGAAACACATTCCAGCTAACTGCAGAATCCATGTGGAAGTCCTCATGCAACAAGTTAATATTGACAGGGAATGACTACTCCACCAGCAAAGACCAAGAGGATTGTCCCAGGGGAGGTAGGTTTGGGCTCCAAACTTCTGAGTCCTGTGACGCACCAGATTCTCTCCTCACATGGACTCTGCCTGTGGTTTCAAGTTCACAGACCATGGATTGGCTGAGAAATTAATGCTGAGAAGAAGTTCGGCAGAGGGAGTTTTCTCATTAATATTAATGTGTTCAGGTGTGTCATGGGATAACTGAACAAGTGCATTCCTGGTGCTAAGGAACTGAGTTTATGTTCATGCTAGTGAGATGCTCTGAGCAGCCACTAAAAGGCTGTTTAAAGACATGTCATGGTTTGAGCCTGGCACAGAGCCAGTGCCCCCCATGAAAATGCCTCACCCTGGTGTCTGCTGTGAGATGTGACCAGGAATAAGCAAAACAGGCACTAACTTAAACATAAAGACCACTTTATTACTTAAACTACAGGAAAATAGGGAGAGACTATAAGGAAAAAGAAGAAAAGAATTGAAAACCTTACAAAAAAAAAACCATTTTCCTCCTCCCCCACCACCTGACTTTCCCAATCCAATACATTCTCCCAAAACAACTGCCCAGCCTTGGCCCCACACGTTAGTATACTCAAACTTCAGTTCATGAAGAGGAAAGGAGTCTTTCTCGTTCCATAGGCTTCTCGTGGAAACACACTGAAAACCTCGTGTGCTTCCCTGTCACTTCGGCACCGCCCGGAAAGTCCATTTGCCGCTTGTGACATCTTCCTTCCATGCTCAGTGCTCTCACCACCGAGACATGGCCAGAGCTGCTTTTAGGGTTGTCTTTCAAGGATGCCTTGTCTCACTCCAAAAAGGCACAGTCTCTGCTTTTGGGACATCTGTCCCCCCCATATTTTTCCAACCCCCTGGGGCCGGGGGGTCCTCACGAAGAACCTTCCTGGTTTTGAGGCACTGCCTCCCCCTAAATGCAGTCTGTGTCACAGGAACAACTGAGTCCATGGCTACAAGAAAAAGTCCAGCCAAAAGGCCACTCCAAATCATCTCCCCCCATCCAATCATCTCCACATTCTTCGGGCCAAAGTCCTTGTCTCATCTCATCTCTCATCTCCCTTCTTATTCAGCTTCGAGGAGGATTAGCATTTTTGCAAGGCCCCAGTCATGCAAGAAAGGGTTAAAAGTTTTCAGTCTCTGTCTGTCCTGGGACGAGATGATACTCCCACACGTGCTGCTGCTGCGGCCGGCCGCTCTCCCTCCCGGAGGGGGGGGGGTGGGGGGGGGGGGGGCTGGCCGCCCGATGTCCCGATGTCTCTTGGGGCTCCGCCACCCTTCCATCCTTGAAAGCCCCTCAACCCCCACCTCTGTCCAGGCCCCTGGCCTACCGCATGGCCGCCCCTCCCCCGCCCAGCAGCAGCGGGCTGGGCGGGGGAAGAGATCTGACCTCTTCGCCCGACGATGTCCCAAAGAGGAAGTGCCAGGGCAGTGCCTTGCTTTTAACCCCTGTGTATTCTCGGAGGTGTGTCCAAACCCCACTGGCTACACCAGGTGTCAGTATGAAACCCAAAACCTTCATTGGTTTGACCACAGCTTCCCAGAATTCCCACTCCTTCCTGGTCAAACCACGACAAGACAGCATGATGTCTTTTTGTATTGAAGAGGTTGAGACTGATGCTTTCTAGCCCTGCTAGTTCAGGTGCCTCTGCTGTGGTCATTTTAAATGCTCTCAGGCCAAAGATGAGCAACAGAAAGCAATAAAAACCAAGAAAGTACTCACTAGAAATTTGGTATGAAGGAGGGCATCTCAGCTTGCTGGTGCACTCCAAGATTTTTTCAGGCATGCATCCAATATTAAACTCAGACTCTTAATTTCCTTTAGGCTATGATTTCATGTGTCTCAGCTTATTCATAGGTACCCAAAAAGTTCAAAAGTCTCATACAGTCCAGAAACTTTCTAATGTCCCAGACAACTCCATAAAGCAAGTAAGCCCTGGTAAAGTAAGAGCAACCATAATAGCTGCAGATTACTTCCTAGGGATTTATGCCCTCCCTTAAGAGCATGGAGACAGGCAGAGGTGGCTGGGTCACCCCTGCTGGGGGATGCATCCGGGGGCAGCCTTCATCTGGTCCTTCTGCAACCTACAGAGCCCTTCCAAGGCATTGCTCTTTACTCCCAACTGGGCCAGTTGTAAGGGGGCTGTGCAGTTTAATAGGAGGTGTAAGAGATAAACCAGGTTTTAGTTCCTTCTAGTCACTGGAACAGTGCAGCCACTGTTGTGCTACTGACAACATTCCCCCAGGCTCCTTGGCCTGGTTACAGCTTGGGTAGCTGCAATCTGCCTACTTTCTGTCTCCCCAGAGATCCTGTTGGCAGCGTTATTCTTTTTCCACTTCTTGTCCTAATTTAGTTGTGTTATCTTGCTGTGCACTGTTAAATGCTGCCACAATCCATATCAGAGGTGGCTACATGTCAGGTTTGGGTAAAACAATCTCTCATTAGGGGAGCCTTGTCTTCCAGGCTTTGCTCCTCTGAATAATCCAGAGGTGTGTAATTAGGCTTCCAGAGGTCCAGTGGTACTACTGGGCAATGCTCTCAGAAGAATAACATCACTCAAGTGGCCTAGAGCTTTATGCCCATCTACACAAAAACCTTGCAGGAAATGTGAAGTCTTTGTTTAAATTTTCTGTTTCAAATCAATTAGAAAATAAACATAACACTGGGGGGGGGGGAAAGTGAAAAAAACTGAAGGGATTTATCTTGCCTGCTCTGAAACCATTAAAAGCTTGAGGCTTTGAATATTCCTGTATACTGAACCATGATATCCACAGTCTTTCAGCTCAATTTGGGTTCAGTGGAAGTCAGAATTAAAAATGCAGCCCACTGGGCCTGTGTGCAAATGAATTAAAACCAGTAGAGCGAAGATTCCACTGTTTTAGGAGTTTTGCACAGATCCACAATTTATAAAAATGCTGATAAATAACTTGGAGAAAATATTTTTGAAATAAAGGCAAAATACTTGTATGTCTCTTTCACTAGTAGCCATCCACTTTTCTTCCCTCCTCAAGTCTCTGGGCTAAGCAGCTCATTAGTGTTCCCTGGTGAGAGGTGCCCATCTGAAGGCAAGGCAGAGAAGGTGCATTATCCCTGGGCTACCTTTTGCTCTGCTCTGGCTGGGGAGCAGGCTTTTATTCATCAATTGACAGCATGGAGTGCAGGCACCCTGTCTAAGTAAATAATGGGAAAGACATCTAAATTTCCTGCATGTGATGTAAAATATAACCTTGATCTTTCATTCTTGAGCAACAAGGCACAGCAGCTGTGAGTTTCATCCAGGAACTTTATACAATACATATGCACATATTTAAAAATTGCACAACTTTTAGATAAGTTATGCATGCATTTGTTTTCAGATGCAGTCAATATCTACACTGGCAAGAGATTTTTAGGTTTTGATATATGGCTCTGATGGCTGCCTTTGTAGGGAGAAATGCATCCTTAAACACTGCACTGTCAAAGTAATATCCACAAATCGTTCAGCACCCATCACTGGCAGATAGTAAATATTTTATACCTTACTGAAAAATAATATTTCTTCTTCTCAAGTATTGCTCATGCGTTCCCTTTGGGCAACTCTCAGAATAGCCTTTTGGGATTAATAAAAACTAATAGTTCCCTTTATGCTTTTAAAGCTTTTGTCACATGGGCTTCCCAAAGCACTTCCACGGCAGCAATCCTAGTGATTTACTTTGAAAAACAAATATGCATTAAGGGGATTATAGGGAAAGCAAAACTTCTTTCCTCTATTCCAGCATGAAGATGCCACCCATACAGTGTGCAGGACTGCCACTAGCATGGATGGTGTCTCTGCAGGGCTGGCATGAAAGAGCAGCCCTGCTCCAGGAAGGTGAATCAAAACACTGTACAAAGAAAATGAATGGTGTGCCTGGGGTGGGCTGCTGGGCTCAGAGGAAAGGCTATGAATAAAATCCTTCTGTTTTTTAATCCACATTATTGTTATTTCCCATATACTGATCCATCTTTTTATTGCTGTATTTGCAGCTGGATTGAAATTATTTGGTTTAATGATAATTTTTGCTTTAGGAACAGATGTGCCTTACATTATTTCAGATAAAACCGACACTGAGCAGGATTGTTGGAGGGGCATTCTGGCTAGCCTGTTTTCTCTACTTTCAGGTTGCAGGTTGTTGTTGATGCTGGCCCAAGCTTCATTTGCCATGATTATCATTTTGAGAAGCAGCAGTATGTCACTATGTCCCTGGAAGCTGGACATTATAAAGGGAATAATAATAATAATAATAATAATAATAATAATAATAATAATAATAATAATAATAATGCTTCCAGAACACTCTGACAATGATCTAACATTCTGCCCTTCAGCTATTCCTCCAAACAAAATTTCCAGTATGTATTCTTCCCTTTCAAATGTCTAATGGAGTGTTGAGCCAGCAAGACAGCTGGGAAGTTCGAGTTTCTGCCTGCACAATGGTAGCAGTGTCTGTGCTGTCAAAATTAACTCTTCATTTTTTCCTTCTTGTGCTGAAAAAGATCTTTCTAACATTTGAAAAATATACTGTATGCTGAGAGATCTTATGTTCCTTTGCTGGTTTAGTTCAAGCAAAGCTAATTAAAAAATTCAATTCTAGTGTTATTCAAACACCCAGTGATACCTCAAACACTGGTATCATGACGGTTTATTTTAAATACATGATTTCATGGTGTGTGGAAGGATCAGCACAGCACATCCCTGCTTGGCTAATGAGCTGATGGGCACTGAATAAAACCTGAAAAGAAGCATCAGCCCAGCTCTATAGATATTTCCAGACTAGATTGACACAATACCTGCTGATACTGGCACTTATCCAGTAAATCCACCTCTGGATTGCACTTACCCAAGAAATTTCATCATGGTCTGTGGGGTTTTGCAGCTGAAGGGGAGAACAGGATCTTGCCCATTTTTATTGCACACCTAATTTCTGTTGAACAGTGGATTTTGTGATTTATTTTTCAGCCAATGCACAAAACTGCTTCAAAACATCAGACATGTGAATTGGCACTTTTTGACCTGAGCTGTAAGATAAAGAAGGTTTATACAGATCTGCAATATCCATTTTGACCTCTCTGCCTTTGATTGTAACAGCACATGTTCAGCATGAGCTCAGTTTTTAATATATAAGTGACCCCCTTGGGGATCTGTTCTAAAGAAACTTGGGCTTCTCAATGATGGAAATTAATGTTTTTCTCTTTAAGGGAGAGGGGGAAGCAGGTAAGGAGTACTCTGCTCCTTGGATATGGAAGGTACATGTAAATACAAGGTGCCATTTATCATTATTTGATATATAGCAAAATACAGTAATTTCACTTAGCAGCAGGTTTTAAGAAGATTAAACACGCTAGGAAAATTGTTTTAGAATAACAGTGTAACAGGATATTGTAAATTATTTTGCAGTAGGCTGTCATGCTATGTCACCATAATTCTTCAATATTTAATTAAAACCCACAGCAAATTAATATTCAGGTCCTGTCAAGAAAACTAATTGGATACAGGAACCAGCTGCTGCAGAAGTTGGGATGTCAGCTTCAGATGGTAATGTGAATGGTTCTCACTGGCTTGTGGGTACCTGATAAAGCACTCACCACAGAATCATAGAGTTACAGAAACATGGATAGAATGGTTTGGGTTGGGAGGGGACATTAAAACATCTAGTTGCAATCCCCTTGCCATGAGCAGAAACCTTCCTCTAGACCAGGTTACTCAAAGCTCCATCCAGCTTTGGCTTGTACACCTCAAAGGATGGGGCATCCAAAGATTCTCTGGGGAACCTATGCCACTACCTCATAGTGCAGGTCACCATGGACTTATGGACAAGAATGTTTTTGTTTATAACAAAGTCTTTGCAATATAGTGAGAAAGATTTATCTTTAATGATAAAATATGATCTAAATACGAAAAAATATGAACTAAATCCTATTTAATTTAGAGACTGGAGTTTTATTTAAAGGAATTCTCAGATGATGCTCTGTGATAGAAAATTCTCTTCAGGGAAAGGTGACAGCCACTAGTGTCCGTGGTTTTAGGCACCTCTGCTTCTGCATACCAAATAGACCTTCACTTTCTTCCCCTATCTCCGAGATTAAACTCTTTCAAGGTAAGGGTGGATACTTCAAATCATTAGTCCCCTTTGTAGCATTGTAATCCTTACACTGGTCTCAGCTACCACTCAGGCTACATAATTATGGTGGAGCGACTATGGGAACTGTAGCACCCATTGGAATGAGGCCAGCCACACTGACCAGGGTTCATGCTAAATGATGAAAGCCCTGGCATTAATTACATCACAATGAATCACACTCCAATTCAAGGTGATATTTTATAGCTCTGCAGTATCAGAGATGTATATGGGTTTTTTTTTTTAATAAGTTTTAAATTACTAGGGTTTTCTACAGCTCATTTGTTACCTCACAAGTACAGGGCATTGCAAGGTATCCGTATTTCAGTGTTTATCAGAACCTAGAGCACTGTTTGCAAATTGCTCAGGAGTAGGAAAAAAACCTATGAAAACTGGCATAAATGGGACTTATAAATATTGTGTTAGTATGGGCTATGTAATTCTCCTACTCCTGCAGTACTATACAATATCCACAAAGATACTCTTTTTTCTATTAAATTGTTGTGATTTTTTTCCATCACTGATTTATATTGAAGTGCTGAACTCCAACACTTTTGTTCCTAGCTAGCAATTAACATGAAAGCACTGTCCTTTCTGAGAATGGCATTCATTCAGGCAATACAGAGACTTGACACAGTTTTGGTCTTTTACTCAGCAGTTGTTTTCAAAACAATAGAAAGGAACTCTATTTCATTGCCTTAAAAATAAAGAAAGAGGGAAAAAAACCAAGAAAGAAAAAAGGCATTAAAAATTTAGCTTACAAAGAAAGGAGAAATGGGGTTTGCAGGCAGCCGATGTCATGCTGTATGGAAGCTAATATAGCAAATTCAGAGTAAATGCAAATGTATTATGCTAGGCAAATTAGAGATGGTTGAATTAATCTTGAGTAAGTGACCAACATTGTGCTGCTTCTCTCTGGGTTCTCCACTTGATGCTGATTTCTGGTTATGTTCTTGTTGCTATTTAAGCAGATTCTTCTATGGGTTACTCCTGTGAGTACCTGAGCTGCTTGCAGACATCAAGGACATCGAGAATTCTCTTGAACCAGTGATGAAATTCCAGTCCCAGGTGGATCTGGGGTTCAGCAGGAGTGCTTGCCCTGGGACTTTCTCCCAGCTCCTCTGAGACTATCAAGGACCTCAGCCTAGGCCTTGATGGCCTGGATCTGGCCCTGGGGAGCTCTGCATTCCCTGCTGAGCCTCATGCTCAGGTTTCCACTTGCTGGTCGCATGGCCCTCACCCAGTGGCTGGGAGACACAAATACCCACGCAGTAGAAGAGCTCCAGGTGGGCAGAAACCACTGCCTGGCTGAGAGCTCTTTATCCCCCTCATCTAGAGAGTGATGCTGGGAGAGCTGCAACACCAAGTGGGTGACACACTCAGTCCTGCTTATATCCTTTTTTCTGTCTTGGCAGTGCTTGGGCAGGGTCTCTTTGCAGGCCAGTGGCACAACTGCTGTGGAGGAAGACCAGCACCTTTCAGACTTCACCAGAGGAAGACCAACACCTTTCAGACTTCACCAGAGGCAGACCAACATCTTTCTAGGCTTTGGTACAACATCAGGTAGTAAACACCTCCTCTTGCAATACTTGTTCTGCCACAGAGAACAGTATTGCTCTGCACTGTATTAGTGTATATCTTCCACATGCAATTCCTGATAATTTAATGAATTATTTAGCTGCGCCATGCTCACAGGCTCATGCCAACATGGTAATAGAATTCTGTACTGGCTACGGGTGTAGCCAGATGTTCACAATTTTTCTCCCTCTTTCTGCACAGATTTTATGTAAATTGCAGGAAGAATGGCACTGCCATCACCACCTTCTCCATTAATAAATTCTGTTAACAGGGTCCATACCTCTACAACTCAGCCCCCAAGGGACAAGCTGCTGGGTGTGATCCCTACTCTTTGTGAGTTAAGGATGCTCAGTGGTGGGAAGGTAAGGGCCACTGGTGCCACTTCTTCAGTCACCTGCTCCTGCTGGTGTAAATCACACGTAACCACCATTGGCACATCTACACTGAAATGTTGTCAGGAGAGAACCAGGCTCAGCAAACTCAGGAAGAATTAGATAAGCAAAAAGTTACAGGGTGATCAGAAGGTGATGACAGAAATGCAGCAGGAAATCCAGACTTGCAGGGTGTGACAGTTTGCAGAAACTTTTCCTAGGGATTGTTTTTCCACTGTTGGCGTGATTTTACTGAGTACCTACAGAGAGAAGAGTTGGCCTCACTCTCTCTGTTTTCCACTATTTAGTCCCCTCTTCAGAGGATTTACTTGTGATTTACACTTGCAGAAGTGAGAAGAGATTCAAGCTGTGCTCATGCAATTACACCAAACAGGGGAGAGAGGCCAGCAGAGCTGAATTTGGTGGATTTTGGGGCTGGGGCTATTTTTGCACAGCTGTGCTCCCTGCTCAGCCATTCAAACCAGTCCACAGTGAGACAAAGCAGATGCAGCCATTCTGAAGTCCAAGCAGTTTCAGTTCAGGGCTGCTTTTCAACTCATAACAACATCTGTGCTACAAAAGTATTTAAATATGAGCTCACTTTTATCAACTTCATTGCAGTATTTAAGCTTAAGCATGTGCTTAAATGTTTTCCTGAAGTGGGCCCTTGGTTTGATAGCATTTTATACATGATGTCAAAGTTAATGAGCATCAGGCCACTACTCAAGAGTGTGAGAGTACCCATTTACAGAGGTCTAGAAATGTAATTTATAATTCAAGTCTTTCAAGGGAAGGATAATTGTCTGATTTTGCACTGCTGCATGGGAGAAAATAAAAGTGGGTTTTGTGTTTGTGTGCATTGTGCTTTTTGCATTTATGTAATTTTGTTTTATAGATTGCTTCATGTTTTGGGGCATTGAAGTCTACCTGATACTGTAAAATGCTTCCAATAAAGCAGTCTTGCACCTTGCCACAGCTGTGGGATTTTTTGGAAGTGTTATACTTGTTCCAGACTCCATCTGTGGTCTTGCTCACCCCAAGTGCTCAATAATTACATGCTAACTTCACACCCTGACATGGGGATGATGATGGATGGTCTCTGGCCAGAGTGATCCCTGCTCTCTGGTCACTTGAGCTGCCTTGCCAATGAGGCTGCCTTTCTGTTTACTCAGTTAATGAGGATCAGCATTACAAAATGCATGGCAGGGATTCAGTATACATTACCAGTTAATAGACATAATTGAGTGGAAGGAAAACTAGTTTCTGATGTCACAAAATGTCTCTTGTGGTAAAGCATTTGGAATATAATGGTTAGCATTTCATTTAGCACTGACGAAGATTTGTGTACTGGTTGATACCTATTGTTTGTGAAATCATAATGACATAATAATTGCTAGCAGATACATTCCAGTCATATTGGGTGAAGGCTTCCTCTCCATTTTTCTTGTCTTTCCAGTCTTACTAAGTCTCCAAACATGCCATCATACATCTAGTGCCAGGATTTGAGTATCTGTTTTTCTGTCTCCACATCTAGACTCCTGAAAAGATAGCCAAATCTTTCTTGTTTTGTTTTGTGGTTTGTTTTCTTTTTCACAGAAACCTAAACACTGAGATCAGTGGGAGTTGAAGACTGACTAATATTTCAAATTGGGCAACTTAACTATGCTATAGCACATATGTTTTTAGCAGATCAATAGACAAGCATCAGGAAAGAGCATGTAGGATAATTTTTAGGCTTGGTAGGACCACTAAGACTTTGGGTTGTGCATGGTACAGACTTTTTTGGCACTTGGTACAGACTTTTGGCACACTCCCCTTTGGCATCATTAAGAATCTTGGCTCTGAGCTGGGAAAACAGCTAGCGAACTAGCATTATTTACCTGCTTGTTGACCATCCATATTCTGATGTGGCAAGTATTCATCAATATGTTATTTTATTTTGAAAAAAAAAAAGACTCAACTGAGACAGTATTTTACCTTATTTTTTTTTCCCAGTACGTTGTCATATCAGTTTCAACAAAAAAGATATGTTTAACTCACAGATATATTTGCTTTTCTAACAGGAAAAACCTTGAGAATAAAAAGAAAACAGGAATACATCGGGGGACATAAACAGTAGTTTTCTGTCTACATAGAAATAAATAACATCTAAAAATCTTTTTGCTTCCTACTTTAGTAGACTAAAATCCTAAAAGCTTCTTATGTGTGCTGGCTGACTAAAAATAAAGAGCATTTATCACATTATCATTCACACAAAAACTGCCTGCACAGCCTGTGTAGTCCCCAAGCTGCTGGAGGCAGGAAGGATATTTCATGTCAGTACCAGTTTATGTGGCTGAGTTCTTCTCTTGCTTTCTCTCAGGAACAGGATATAAGACAACACACACTTTCAGGCTGATGTGTTATGACCAACATTAACTTCTTAAGCTTGAAAATGCAAGTTGTTAGTCAAAATACTGGCAATTATTTTAGTACTGGTAGTGCTTTTATAAATATTAATCAGACTAAACAAGAAAGAATATACCAGAAAATAGAGCAGTTAAACTCGAGGCTTTGCAGACTGCATGGGCTGTACTTTGCCTCATCCTGTGCATTGGCAGGTTGGTGCTCTCCGTGGACTTGTCTTAGAAGCCAAGCGCGTGTTTCTGGAAGCATCCCTGTGAGTCTCCTGGTGCACCTTAATTTGGCTAAGGAGGGACTATGGGGGCCTGTGGGTGCAAAGAAGAAGGTGATTTGTACTGCCATGTGGAAAAGTAATCAGGAAGTCATTTTCTGGTGAGGAAGGATCCAGGGTATGGGCTTAGAAACTCTTTGGGAGCCACCCCTTGTACAGCCCAAGCCAAGAGACCATGTGAGCTGGACTTTCTGATGTTACATCTGATTTCTTGGGGTATGGCTGGAAGATGAGGGGAGTTCTTGAGGTGATGCTGGCAGGCTTTGCCTCAGACGGACCCACAATTGTTCCCACTGGCATACTGAGAAAGCTGACTTCTCCAAAATCACTTGGATGGAAAGGGGAGAGGGGAGATCCACCATGGTCTGCTCTTTGTGCTGGTACTGTGTCCTGCTTCAGGGCAAGGTGGCACCATCACAAACCAGAGCAGCACACAGATGTGTCCGGCACATTAGCAATAGGTCTCAGGCCACAGATGTCAGTCAGGTAGAAATAACCTGCAAAGCATCTGGAGGGAGATGTCAGGGGTGGTCAGGACTGCAGCGCTACCCTGGAGTGGCACGTACCCATCATGGCTATCTGTAAGTTGTCCAGCCTTTGCTAACACTACCTGCTTATGAGGAACTTCCAGAGATGTAAGAGATGAAAAGAAGGCCACCATGAAAAGCTAACTGTGCAAAATTTCTGTTCTTCTAATATTCACTTGCATTTTAAAGCATTGGATCTCCATTCATTTGAGAAGACTTCCCTGACTGGTAACTGTGCATCATCACTTCTCTCAATCTTTTTTAATCTGAGTGCAGATGGTTAACACCACAAAAAATGAATGGATGGACATTCAATCAGTTTTCTCTGTCTAGAATCCACAAAGGCTTCCTCCTCACCTGACACAGGAAAATTATCCTGTAACACCAGCCCATGCTGGCAAGGTCAGGTCTGCCATACCCTGGGGAACATTAACCTAAATATACTTCTTGAAATATGTGTGAGTGGCTCAGGGGAAATCTCTCTCAGACACATTTCCAGACAGGGTTAATGCCTTTACTTTCCCTTGTTCCGACTTGGACATTTTGTCTAACCTGGAGACTGTTAACAGTCCAGGAATGAGGAAGGTGATCAGGGTGCAAAGATGAAAAATGAAAAGAAAAAAACTAGGGTAAAAAACCCAAGAAGTAGGAAGGAAGCTACTGGTTATGAGATCCAACCCATGCTGTGGCTCATTATTATTACTTGCAACTGCAAATGTTGATGAAGTGCTGCAGAGTGCCAGTAATTAGTAGGCATGGCTCTCCAACTGCTGCAGCATGTGGTCAATGAGTTCCTGCCTCCAAGAGATGCTCTGCACTGTAAGAAGAGAGATTTATGTTACTGACAAACATAAAGAGAGACTGAAATACAGCCTATGTGCCACATTAGGAATGAGATTTCTCCTACACCTACGTATCTGCAGAAATTATCTCAGGCTGGAGAGCTGGTGAGAGGTGAGGCTCAGCATCTAGGGTACAAGTCAGAATATAAATCTTTCTGTTTTCTTCTCCTCAGACTCCCACCAATCTGTTCAGCAGTATCTGAGAAAAAGAAATCAAACCCACGCAACCTGGAAGGCTGTTGGGTGGCTTAGTGACAATCATTTATGCATATCCAACAGCATTGGCACTATGGCTGATGCCTTCCACAGTTTCCATGTCTGTGTTGTATAAAATTCTCTTAATTATATTTCTAGTCAAACTCTTTCTGCCCCTTGTAGGCTGTATGTCTTTTACAAGCCTGGTAAATAGGATATGGGCAAAGAAACCCATAAAGTTCAAGAAAGGACAGAACACTGTGCTCACTAGTGGCAATTAACAGGCTCTGATATGGTGCCAGGTTAAATGGGAGCAGTGATGGGGCTACAGTCATTCCTTGGAAGCTTGCACTGTGTGCCACTTGGTTGGTGCATAGGGACAGGGGGCCTGAATTCCCCTTCGTTCCTGGGTAGATCCCACTCCTCCTTCAGTGCTGAATGTAGCTTTGCACTGCAGACCTACCCTTTGGCACGTTGTTTTTCTAGTACAGTGTACAGCTCAGCTTCAGGTTTCCAGCCTCTGAACTGCTGAATGAAGTCCTTTAGAACCTCATGAGGATGAAGAACATCTTGAGTGGCAAAGATTAATTTCTTCTAGTTATATACTGCTATGTCAAATACTTTCCTGGCAATCTTTCATTAAGCTAGATCTTAACATGAGTTTGTCATTTACTCCCACCTGTGCTAAAATGCAGATCTAGGAATTAGCTTCTCCGTTAGCTAGGTAACTTCTTTCAACTTCTGTGCTAATTTTAGAAGATTGACTTACAACTGTGAGCTCCTCAAGCTGTCAGTATTCTTTACATTTAAACAGTTATTCTGCCTTGCTCACACTTGGCCCTGATATTTTTACAGATAATGACCATATTCTCTCCCAGCCTTCACTTCGATAAGCTAGAAAAGTCAGCCTTTTCTAGTGTTGCCTCAAAAAATGAATGTTAAAATTCCAGAACATCCTATAAGGCCTGGTCTCCCCCGCTGAATTCTTCTTTGTTACCACATGGCAGGAGAACTGGGTATGAGACTCCAGTTACAATCTTAACAAAGTTTTGCTCAGCTCAAGGCACTAAGTCTGCCTTGTGCATGCAGGAATTACCTTGCCTGTAAGCTCTTTGGTGAGGATGTGGGACTACATTAATGTAATTGTCCTCCAGCTTTCAAATCTTCAAATGGTTTCACATTTGCCTCTAGTTCTGCTTGTAGAAGGGGCACCTCTTTTTTCTCCTATAGAAAGAACCAGAATCTAAATTAGGAGCAGACTGACAAATATTTTAATAAAATACATTCTGCCATTTTGTTTGACACTGGGAATGGGCAGCTTATAGATCAGAGAACATTTTACATGTTAGTCTAGGCTTGGCTTCCTATGAGCCCATGCTTCTCCAAGCACACACTACATGTGTGTGCATGTATGGATGTGAATGTGTTATTAATAAGTTTTCAACTCCTTGACTAATTTCAAACATATTTGACAATCTTAGTGGTACTGTATCCCTACAGATATAATGAAAATCAGCAGCCAGGAGGAGGAAAGAGCTGTGCTGTCATCTCCACTGAAGGAAAGGTTGCAGACAAGCTTCCCTTAACCCTTTCTTAGATACTAGGAAACCCTGTCAGGTTCCCAGACACGTGAAACAGTAATTTGGAGCTCACAGGTTGTTATATATTATATAGTCAAGCCAGAACACAAATCCATAGGAAACCAGCTTGCATTAGTTCTGCTGCTCTGAGCTATTTGCTATATTTGCATATTTTCCCTTGCTTAAAGAATTGGATATCTCTGAAAATGCATATCTACCCTTGTCTTCTTACGATCTTGTAATATGTATGTAAATTGTGGATCTGCAGACATATATTTGAATACATCTCATGAATGAATTTGTGTTTCATTCACACCCACTCCCCCACTGTATCTCTACTTCTTTATATATTCCAGCTGTTTAGATAATCCATATTTATTTCTCAATCTATAGATTTTATTGACAACCTTACAGAAAAGCACATTGCCACCATCCAAATCTTCTCTCTGCTTACCCCCAGGTGTTAGACCTATAGATAAATTTGCTGTGGCTGTTTACAGGATGAAGAAAAAACAACATGAATTGAAGGTAATAAGATCTCTGTGGAAGGAGGTACGGCCATGGCATTGCACAGTTTATAGATACCCCAGAGGTTCTGACTAGAACCAAGATTTGGCCCCAACTCAAGCCAGAGATCAATAGCTATGCTGTTAGCAATATATATCTGTTAACAAAACATTGGTCCAAGTTACTTAGTCCAATAGTTCACTAACTGCAATACTGCATGTGGTGCTGGGAAACTGTTCCAAGGGCTTTTAAAGAGAAAATAACAGTCCTTCTTGGGTGCTCTGTGTTTTCACAATAAACAACCATAAATAAGATGCTGCTAGTAGACTCCATTTTCTCTGATTACACAGCTCCCTGCCTTTCTGTCCATCAGCCACACACTAAATCTCTTGAAGTATCTTACACTGTGCAAAATCAATATGCTGTCAGAGTACTTTGCTACCTGACTGGTGACACCAGCGTGGCATCTCCCCTGGGAGCCTGACTGCATGTGGGAGAAAAAATTCACCCTGTCCTAGGCTGGATTTAGAGGGGGTCTGAGAAGTCAGGTGCTGTGGGGGACTTTGGCATTTTTTTGGCTCCAGCTCACTGCTGGATCTCTGCACCTGGCTCCTTCAGTTCACAGCCCCCAGGGGCCTCCAACATCCCATGCCTCAGCAAACTTGGCCAGACCACAGCCACAGCAGCAGCAGAGTGAGCTTCTGCCAGCTCCCAACTCAGCATTATCAGAGTTAAAATATTTACTGCATGTGCAATTCTCAACAGCTCTTAACTCTGGCAAATGAAAACCAATTTTAACCGGAACACTCCAAAACACTTCTCTGCAATGAGGGCTATCTATCTGTCTGACAAATTCAGGATTGCTTCCCCCAGCTGTTTTGGCATTAGAGCTGTTAAAAAAAAAAAAAAAAGAGTTGCAACAATTTTCTGCTTTATAGATGTTGAAAAAAAAAATCATTCTCTTTGTATTAAAAGCTGGTGGTATCTTCATGCCAACAAATCAAATGAGATTTCAATTGCAGGAGCAAATAGAAAAATTTCTGCCTGATCAATAGACATTCAAAGTGTTATCAGGAATTAGCCAGAGGGAGCTGGGATGGAAATGCCTGCTGATGTCAGCCACTATATGTAATGTCCTGTCTCAGGGCAGTTTGAACCCCGCAGGGCTGTGGATTGATCCAGATTTTAGGGCACAGAACCATAAGTCCCTGTGGTCTGCCAAACCACTCACATGTGTGATGCCAGGCATGTGACTGAACCCTACTCCTTCCTACTGAGCACCCAGACACTCACTCAACTCACAGCTGGAACATCTGATGGGCTCTTTGAGGGTCCCAATCAGCATAAAATCTACAAAATTCAGCTTTGCTTTTGCTTCCCACTTAGTTTAGCCTCATTGCTGCATTTGCAGGTTCAGTGTGTGTATGACCAAGCTGTGAAAACAGCAACCAAACAAAATGATACCCTAAGGTCTGATCAGCAGCTCTCTGGGATTTACTTCTTTCAGGCTATCATCGTCAATTTTAAATTGGAGCAGGGAGCACAGCATGGTCATTTTATTGATTGGATTAGAGAAAAATTGAGCTGGCTGATCTGTATGATGACATTGAGCTGTGTTTGCAGCTATGACAGAAACAAAGAGTTTTTATTGGATTACTGGAGCACGGGGAGAAAAGCGGAGGGAAAAGGCAATGCAGAGGTGAGCAGGTATTAGGCTTGGTGCCTCTGTGCTCAGTCTCTCCAGCAAGGGCTCTCTCTTTGCTAGCCTGGCTGCCCAGCTCATTGCTGGGCTGATGCTGCCTTCCCAAACAACTGTGTATCCAGAGAGACAGGAATTAGCTGCAGTCCCTCATTAGTGGGTGCTCACATCACACTTCTTCATCACCCAGATAAGAATATTTGTGACTTAAAAAAAACCAACAAAAGCCATTTGGAGTTGAATATCCTCTTTAAGGGATATTTTTGTGCAAGCCAGGTGTTTAAAAACAGTGGTGTTGCATGACACCTACTGACAAGCAAGGCATATCACAGTTCAGTGTGTAGGCAGCTGAGTTGTTTAGCTTATTTTTACTGGTGATTTATTTTTACATTGTTAAAAGTATGTGATTGAAAAGGAAGGAATTGATATTTTGCACCATGTGAATATGTGACAGTGAGTGACTGGCACATATACATATGTGTATGTGTGTGTGTGTATAAATGTACCCTACCCTATATTTTATGTACCTCTTTTGCATGTTTAGTTTATAGACTGGTGTTAAAACTACCATGTCCAGCAGCTTTGTTGATTCATTTTATTGGTGGCTGAGGAAGAATGTTAGTTGCAAATGTTGTACTCAGTACAAGAGAGCAACCTACAGGTTATGCTTTTGAAATGATAATATATTTTATTTATATGGTGCCTGTCAGTCACAGAAGTCTCCTGTGAAATATTACTGAAATGAAATGCAGCTAAGACTCCATATTAAAATGACACAGTCTGATTCTCCACTGCCTTGCATGCTGTGCCCTTAAACTGCTGAAATCAAACCATGTGGAGAAGAAAACTATACAAGTATGAAGAGGCTTACAAAATAAGAACATTTTTCAGTTGCTTTGCTCTGGTATGTTTTGTCCTAGTAAATGATCAGGAAGAATTCAGAGCCATGACTGTGCTGAGTTCCTCTTGGGGTTTTATTCCCAGACCAAAACATCCATTATCTTGTCAGTTCTCCTGCGGCACAGGTAGGAGGTCAGAGGGACACATGACCAGGTGTCAGATAGACCCCACCAAAGGCCATCAGCCTGAGTCAGGATTTCACCCAAGAGCTGTTTAAGCAGGAAGAGTTCCTGCATCACAGCTCAGCCCAGCTCAGCCCTGATCTGCCAACTGAAAACACTGAGGGAAATGGATCTTGTGAGGCTCATCAGCACAATTCAAACCTTAAATGAAAGCAACAAGCAAACAAACGAGCTGTAATTTTATCAGGTGGAAATAGAAATCAGAGGAGCTGTAAGTTTGCAGCAGCTGAGACTCCCCTCTATAAATAAGTTGCACAAAGCCACTGCTGCAACGGGAGTGTTTTTCACCTCAGAAGGCAGCAAATGGGCCCCATGCCCAAGGAGCAGATATCAACACTGTACATTTTTGGAGATATCATCTCCATGCTGTGAAATTGCCTGTGTGCTAGACTTGTATGGATTTCAATGGGAAAGCTCACCATGAAACCACACAGCACCAAGCCCATGCAGAGTTTTGAAGAAGATACCAGAGATAATGTCAAAATTGCCGTGAAAATGGGACCAATGGCTAACAATACCACCAAAATTGGTCCCATACTTCATTTAAAATGCCATCAAAATAATTTTGGAGATGAAAGAATCTCAACAAGCATCATTATCAGCTGCACTTTTCTTCTAAGAATGAAATACAATGGGAAAAATTGTCTTTGTGGATAACCCGCTGCTTCAAGGTAAAAGGACTGCAAAAAATTGCTCCATTAGGGTTTAGAAGTTGACACATTAGGCTACAAAATTCCATACAAACAACACAGCTCTCATTTAAAAAGCACAAAATCATACATAGTGATGGCATATTCATCCGAGCTCCCAAACAGCTGTCTTCCCTAGTGCTGGACACATCTATGTATATCCCTACACGTGTCTGACTTTCACAGAAAATAGGTGCACTGAACACATTTGCTTCCTCATCCTTGCTGAAAAACAGGTCCTTGCTGCTGCCCAGGATGACCTTATAAATGAGAAACTCCTGGAAATAAGCACACCAGCTTCCTGCTAGAGGAAGGGACCTCATAGCTGCCTAGGGCTAGAGAACAGGCCCAGGATGCCCAGAGTAGTGACCAGGCTGGAGGGACTGGCAGTGCACCCTCTGCTCCAGTGGGCACAGAACTCACCCTTAAAGACGCTGTTGATGTGATCAGTTCCTTACTTAAAGGATGCTAGTGATGGATCCTGTGAGGAGCAGAAGCTTAAAATTTAACAAGAAAAATGTAAAGACTGGTAAAACTTTGGCATTGGTGAGATCTAATTGAAAATGGCATGATCCTGTCAGAGGTTTCTTGTTTGGTCACTGGAAGAGGTCTGAAAAAAACCACCAAAAACACTACTCAAAGAAGAGCTCTGCCCTGCTGTGCTTCATCCTTGCACTGGTAGGACCAGTTTACTCAGGAGATGTTCACCTACCTAATTTTAAGTTAAAAAAAAAATAGAAGGTTTTAAAGCCTCAGGGAAGAGTTATGAGCTTAAATATATTTTTTAAATTTAATAAATTTAATGGTAACGTTTTTATACTGATTCTTTAAAGTTATTTGAATGCCCATGGGAGAATATGGTAGTGTTATATTTACACCAGAGATACTGAGAACACAGCTCCCCTCTAATTTACTCAGTACAACTCCACAGACTTCAAGCAGGTCATAGAGGAAGCAAAGGAGGGCAGAAGTTCACCCTGCAGATGTTTGTCTTGCTGAACTCCATTAGTTTATCTGCTGGTGCTCAGCTGGCACACAGCTTGGACTAGGATGAGCATTCCCCTGGCCAGGGACAGTTGCAGCTGTGACATTCTTTGCACAGGGGTGTGTTAGCTGGAGATGCTTGTCTTAGGACACAGCCTAAACAGTATTTTGGTATGCAGTGGTGGCTATAAACATAAACATGGAGGTTGTGTGTGATAGTTAATTTAACTAACGTGTTTATTTACTGGCTTGCTGTCTTTTTGTGTTTGGAAAAGATGACTCATCTGCTACTTGATCCTGCCAATGTTTATTCTGCTGGTGGGCTCCCTCTTTACTGAGCAATGACAGCAATCCCACTCATATCAAGCCTATTAGTGAACATTCTCTCACAGGATCAGGTCACAGGCTGCCAGGAAATAAAAACATCCACCTCCTCACCCCCAGCTTGGGGGGAATTTCAAGGATGCTCATGTCATCATGGACTGTTACTAGGTCTCAAAGCACCACATTGGCTATGTCCAGTCTTTCTAGGGATAACAATTTAAAGGGCACAACATGCAAGGAGGGATTTTGATGTCACTCAGCTGAGCACACGACACTGAAGCTCTCACAGGACTTTCTGCCTCATGCTCTGTGGTGCTCAGGTTACTCCAGTGCCAGAGGCACACAGATGTCTAAGACAGTGGCTGGCCAGCAGAGCAGGGAGTTGTCTGAGGCTGAGAGAATAGAGAGAAAGCAGCTGCATGCACAAAAACCATCAAGGTTCCTGGGGCCAGGATGAGGGGCACAGCAAACCCACGGTGCCCCAGGGTGGGTCAGGGCACCTGATGAAGGCACAGTAAAGGCCTCTTCTTCCACCACCGCTGCTCCCTGCAAGGGCTGTACAGACAGCCCAGGACGCTGTGCTGAGCAGCCATGGAGTGCCAGGGGACATCAAGGAAACTGTAATTCAGTCACAGGTGCTTTTCTTTCTTGGAAACCTTTTGGGCTTGTGCCACCTCTGCATCACAGAATGGTTTGGCTTGGAAGGGACCTCAAAGATCATGTAGCTCCATCCCCTCTGCCATGGGCAGGGACATCAACCACTAGATCAAGTTGCTCAGGGCCCATCCAACCTGGCCTTGAACACTTCTTACGCTCCCCAAGAACATCTAGCCACAGCCTGGGAGCAGGAATGGTCAGGGCCTGCCCAAGTAGGCAGTTTATATGTGGCTCTCTGCCTCTGCCAGCTTTGATGCTATCTGGCCTTTGTGACACCATGCCTCTGTTTATGTTTAATGTGTTGGACACCTGCAATTTCTATATGACCACTCTTACTTTGGGTTCCACACCAGAACTATAAAGCAGCTGTTTCAGTTGTTTCTCATTTGTAATCACAGGAGTCTGGCTCTTAATTGGCAACTACATCAATATCTCTGAAAACTTGCTGCCTTTGAGGATCCATCTGGGCCTTGGCTTTTTGATTACACAGATGTTAAGCACCTAAGGACTAAACCAGATATTTAATACTTGCAGATAATATCATAGGGTTTGTTGAAAAAGAGCTGACAAAGATTTAGTAAACACCAATGTTGTGCACTTTGGGGCTTTCTAAACTTGAACTTGGCATCATTCATCTACCTAGGTATCCTTGCAAATCTTTGCTTCCCAGTGGAGTCAGATTTGGAATGAGTTTTGGTGTCTAAAGAGATATCTAAGTCCACCCCAAGACCCAAGTTCACCCAGGATCCCCCAGCTCAGGCACCAGACAACCTCCATTCTCCCAAGTGAGACTACTTGTGAGCCATGGGGGGGCCCAGCCAGTGTCCCTGGAAGGACTGGCAAAGCCCAGGACCAGCCACCTCCTTGTAGCTGGAGCACTGATCGCCTGAGCACCATGGAGGAGAGGACAGAAAAGGACACGGAGCACCAAAGCAAGCAAGAACTGAGAATAAGTTTCCAAGTTGTGCTGAGTGCAGCAGAGCAATGCCCCTCCTATTTCACAGGTTCATAGACTCATAGATTTGTAGATCCACAGAATGGTTTAGGATGGAAAGCACATTAAATATCATCTAGATCCAAGCCCCCTTCCATGGGCATGGAAACCTTACACTAGATTAAGTCACATGGACAGTCTTTTTTGCTCCTCTCCAGAAGCAGGTTTGGAAAGAGGTTCCTCAGCTGTAGATGGTGCTGGTCTCCAACCCTCAGTCTGCTCAGGCAGTCCCAGCTCTCACCTCACTTTACCCACTGTATCTTCCACCCTCCACTTTTTAATCACAGGCACTCTACTTGCCCCAGAGATGCCAGCTTTAATTGTGTGGCCCTTGTGCACAAGCTATATGCTTTCCTTTCTTTCCTTACACCAGAATAGTGCAGCACACAATATAATGGGATAATGTGCTAAAATGAGATGCCAGGGCTGTCTCTTCAGAGGGCTAGGCTGCCAAACATTACACCCACTGGATGTTAAATGAAGGTGATGACTAAGTGTTCACACAGTGGCTTGCTTTTGCTGAAGAGTTTGGCAGACTGACGTAAATTGAAAGCCTGCTGCGGGCAGATTTCCTCCTACTATTTTTGATTTCATGCAAATAAGAATTGCAGGACGCCAGGCAAATTTCTACCTGTGACTGACATATTTAGTGTTGACAGTCCCACACTGTTTTTATATCTAGAAGTGTGGATTTAATGATACATGCAGGGCAGTTGCAGTTTGCAATATCTCATCACAGACCCATCTCCCGTTCCTCTCCCTGCCCTGTTCCCAGCAGGCTGCATCCAGCCCCATGGCAAGGCTTCCTTGGACACATGCATGGCTATAAATTGTTGCAGTCTGCTGCCAAACTCCCAAAGAAAACGCAACAGTGCAATATTTTCTGCTAACAAGCTTTTGTTCTGTGTGTTTCACTCACCGATTCTGCTGGATAAAAGCTTCCTGATAGGATTAAGGGGTAGCTTAGTCAAACAAAAATTCTCCATCTTCCAGCTGATCCAGGCAAGGAAGTATCTACTGCTCAAAAGTATTTAAGGTAAACTGAAAAAGTCTAGGAGGGAGGCTCAGCAGGTGCAGGGCTTCTGGGAGAGGAACAGAGACATCTGCTTTTGGGGTGATGGGGAGACAGTGGGAAGCAGCTGCACAGGGGAGCAGAATCCCCACGAGAGTGGAAACTGGAATGTGTTGCAAGAGTCTGGAGCACCAGGGGCAAGTGCAGCTTTGCTCCCTCAGCTTTGGGTCACACCTGTGTGTCTCAAGAAGTGCAGGGTAGGGATGGCAGTCACACCCTGCAGCCACCTGCCAGCAGCACTGCTGCCCCCCAGGCCAGGGGCCATGCCTGCAGACAGGGCTGGCTGCTGATACCTTTGGAAAAGCTCACTAAGCTCACTCCTGGATAAATAACCTCTGAGCTCTTTTATGCTTGTCCCTGCCAGCCCAGAAATTTTCCTCTTTATATTTGAGTGTACTATCCAGTCACCATGAAATGTGGTGGTTTCACATCATGTTTTCCCCACAGCAACCAGTTATGAAATAAAATCTCAAGGAGGAAAGGAGACTAGGAAGTCAGGATGGCAACCAGAACAGGTGACAGAGGTCAATGTTCTAATTTCCATCACTCTCTCATTCAGACCAGAACTTTCCACTGCAGCAATTGCCCATTTGGAGGCACGTGCCCTCTCCTTGCAGGTATTCTGCAGCAGATGCCTGTCTTTCCCTACCATGTTTTAAACAAGGCTGAGGCTGTGCCTTCCTGCCCACAGGCATTTGCAACAAGCTTTACACACACTGCTTGGCCAGGGGCACGGTGTGCACTGCAGCCCAAAATTCAGGGGTTGTCCTGGAGGCCACTGGAAATCCATACATCTAACATACAGCCTCAGTCTCCACCAGGGTCCCCATGGATGGCTTAATACATAGTAATTTTTGGTGGTTCTCCTCTTAGATGTTTGAACTGATGTGAGACTGTTTCCCACAGTGATATTTTGACTTGAGGAGGGGAAGGGAAACGTCAAGATTTTCTGGGGTAGTGGTAACTAATGGATGGTGGACAGATCCAAACTTGGGGAATCTTGTCCACAATGCCTGTGCAAAAGTGTCTCTGAATGAACTATCCTCAGACAGTTATTTAGTAGTGCACATATATCTGTGGGAAGCTAACTTGAAAGGGATCTAGGGCTACAGCTCCTGGCAGTATGAGGCATCCTGGGCACCTCACCTCTTACTCCATAATTCACACAGGCTCCTGAGACATCTCTTCCCTACAGGAGCAGAAAAGCAGGTGCCAAATCAGGCTGAAGGTGTCTTTATTGATGTGCCTCAGAAATTGCTTCAGCTCTAACCTTGTGGCTGGCACAATGTCCCATGATGCTGTATTCCCACTGATATGTTCACAAGAGCGCCTGTTTCCTTGAGCATTCAGCAGAGAACAAGTGGAACAAAAATGAGAAAACTCATGAGTCAAGATAAAGATAGTTTAATAGGTGAGGGAAAGAGAAAAAAAAGCAAGTGGGATTACTCACTCTATCCCACAGGCAATCCAGCAGAGCAATGATCACCTTGGAAGACAAAACTCCATAGTTCACTTCCTCTACCCATTTTTATTTCTGAGCATATCAATCGCTATACAGTATGGAATATCTCTTTGGCCAGTTTGGGTCAGCTGAGTCTGACTTCACCAAGTGCCAGCTGGTTCTAAGCACTGCAGTTCAGATAATGGGCACAGGATTTCAGTGCTAACACTCCATGTGCAAAAGAGAGACACAAAACAGCTAGTGGTCAAACTACCTATGCTTGGACATGGCTAAAATGTCTTTTTTATGGCTACATATTTCATAGAAGAACTCTTTCCTGTATGTTTGAGCTGTTAAAACTAAACCAGTGGGTCAGGGCTACAACACTGGGACCAAAGACCTCAGTAAGTGTCTGTGTTTACAGTCCAGCTTTTGTTTACATTCTTCCCTTCAGCAGCTGACATCAAAGAGAGAAAAAGAAGTGGGTGGCCTATCCCAGGGCTGGTACTAATAATTGCAATTAGGAAGCTTCATAAGAATACACCCAACATTTAAACAGAGCATCCAGTGTTTTGTAGCTTTGCTACACTACTTAACTTTGGTTGCTAATTTACCTAAAAAAGGTCAAACTATTTTTTTAGTCACAAACATCCAATTTGTTTAGGCTTTTATGGATTTCCAAGAGCTCATGAACAAAAACCTGAATCTGTCATGTTCATTATTTCTTCTGATCAACCAAGTTAAAGTTTCTTTGAAGACACAACATCATTTGAGCCCATTGCATGCACCCCACCAGTGAGAAAACAGCTGCATCCTACCACCATGTCTCTGCCTATCTGTGCAGACTGTCTCTCTCTTTATTGACATTCAAAGCATTGACAGGAATCAGCCCACCTTGCCTCAGCTATGCCCACTAGCTCATCAACTTCATTGTTTTGTACCTCTCCTAGAGCCTGCTGCCTATTTTCCATGCTCCCTGCATCCACGTACAGACAGGGCATTGATATTCTTCATCTTCTCTTGTTGAGCTACTCCAGTTTCAGTCTTACCTGTAGGCTGGAAGTAACATGTCAGATTATTCGAGTTAGGTGAAAATTTCTCCTCTTTCCTTCACACTGAATTTTACAGCTATCCAATAATGGTTTTGGAACTGGGGGCTTGGTACCCTGTTCTGACAGAGTAACATCAAACAAAATTTCTTGTATCTAAAAATAATACATGATAATTTTGCTCTCTGTCAGAACCTGGCACACTGCATTCTGTAAAGGGAGATGAATGAATATGGGAAAACATTTTCAGAACAGTTGCTTGTCTATAACAAGTCAATATGAAATCAAGATAGAATTTATACTTTATCTCTTCATAAACACTTACTGAGCTATGTTTCAAACATCATTCAGCATGAACCTTCTGGAGGCCCAAGAATGAAGTACTTGATCTCTCTAGAGTTTTCAATTCAGAAGGAGACAACACACTTCAATATTCATCTCCTGGACAGCAGGCACAGATTACAACCCTTTCAGAATTTCTTTGTGGAGTGAGGAAATCATGATCGTCTTTCATTTTGCTCTCAATTTCCTGAGAAAATTCTGGGATAGCAACACACAGCAATTTCCTACAAGGAGTTCTACATGTTAATTAAATCTCCTGAGAGTCATCTCTCCCAGTCTGAAACAAGAGCCAGACATTTCCCAAATTACATCATTTCACCATGAGCAACTTCTCTAAGTCTCACCCGTGTCAGCCATGACGAAAATTGTGGTCATGCCCTGATCATTTCTCCTTAAGACTACTAGAGCCTTCTCTTCATTTTCACTTTTTTCCTTTGCAACCTATTTCAAATGTTTCAGTAAATCATCTACCTCAACAGCAGCACCTCTGAATTCTTCCATCATCTTCCTTTGCCCTCCTGCATTAAATTTCAGCCACCTGAAGTTCCCTTCAAGGATCCCCAGAACACTGCCCTGACTTATGGCACCAACTGCAGCATTTCCTGCCCTCATTTCCACTCAGCCAGTTCATCACACCCTGGTGACACCTTTATTGTCTCCTCCACGCCCCAGACCATCCTCAGAAATGGAATTCTTCTTGTATGCAGTTTAGAAAGGAATGCACTTCTGTTTTCATACATTCTTTCTCAAAGTACACCTTCCTCTGTGGATGTGTGCACCTCCAGCCCTTCCTACTCCATTATGATATTCAGACAAGGTCAAATATTGCCAAAACTATCACACTGTGGCCACTAATGAGCACCAGGCTTGTGTTTACAATTCACTGGTTAAAAGCCCCTGATGGCAGCAGCATTTTTCAAGCCCTGTACAGTATCTACCTACTTCTAGACATCAATAACTGATAAAACTAAGAGGCTTGGAATAAAGTTCTAGTTTCCTTCTTGTTCTACAGATGGAGTCCTGTTACATTTTTAAAAACAGTCCCTTCAGAGGTACAAAAAGAGTCAAAGTAAGGATCAGGTTTTCCTGAGACCTCCTCTATCCTCGACTGGCTGGCTGAGGCTGCCCAGGACACTTTTGTTCTCCTGCCATAAGGTGTCTTCAGATTTGGTCCTAGTTGCTCTCCTTATTTAGAGAACTCCTAGAAGACAAGAGGCTCTGCAGGCTCATGGCTCCAACAAGTGGTGGAGGATCTCACCTGAGTATTGGAGTCCCATCAAACCTAGTGGCTTAGCTATTGGAAAAGGATGTTTTTTCCAGCCATACAAAATGTGAATAACGTGAGGCTGGGTCTGTTATCATACGTGTCCACCTGGGCTTAAAACCACGACATTGTGTTTGTAGGGAGAACAGTTACAGGACTCTGCTTCTTATGCACCATTTAGAAGTGTGTGAAGAGACCATAAGAAATAGGATGTGTTGTATATTTTCTACAGTGCAGTATTATCGGGCAATTTTGCAAGGATCTAGTGAGAAAGTATTGCAACCATATCTCACACTTAAGCCAATAACTGCAAATTCACTGGCATCACAGAAGCAGTATTGGAATTATGCAAATACTATCTCTCTCTTTTTCCTTTGGCCTTAGCTACCGTAGCTAAAGGGAGCACTTGCTCATTCTCTTTCTGGAATTTTGGGTTGACCCTGCCTGGATGCCAGGTACCCACCAAAGCCACTCTATCACTCCTCTCCTAAGCTGGACAGGGAGAGAAAATATAACAGAAGGCCCATGGGTTGAGATAAGGGTGGAGAGAGATCATACACCAGTTCTTGTCATGGGCAGAACAGGCTCACCTTAGGAAAATGAGTTTTATTTGTTATCAATAAAAATCAGAGTAAAATTGTGATTGAAAAAATCTTAAATCACTTTCCCCTCCCTCCTCTCTTCCTCCCAGGCTCTACTTTACATATAAGTTCTCTGAATCCTCCCCCCAGAGGTACAGGGGAACAAGGAATGGGGGCTGTGGTCAGTTCATTACACCTTGTTTCAGCTACTCCTTCCTCCTCACTGGGAGGATTCCTCACATTCCTCCCCTGCTCCAGCATGGGCCCCTTCCACAGGGTGCAGTCCTCAGGAACAGACTGCTGCAATGGGAGTCCCTTGCAGGGTCACAAGTCCTGCCAGGAAACCTGCTCCATCCTGAGCTTCTGTCCTCAAGGGTCTCTGCCAAGAGCCTGATCCAGCACAGGCTTCCCAAGGAGTCACAGTCTCTTTTGGGCAGCCACCTGGTCCAGACATGGGGCTCTCCAGGGGCTGCAGGTGGACCTCTGCTCCACCATGGACCTCCATGGGCTGCAGGGGCACAGCTGCCTCACCGTGTTCTGCTCCATGGGTTGCAGTGAAATCTCTGCTCTGGCACCTGCAGCACCTCCTGCCCCTCCTTCCTCACTGACCTTGGGGCTGCAGGGCTGTTTCTCTCACATATTCTGACTCCTCCAAGCAGTTTTTTCTCTTTCTTGAATACATCATCCCAGAGGTGCTACCACAGGCTGATGGTCTCAGCCTTGGCCAGCAGCAAGTCCATCCTGGAGCCTGCAGGCGTTGGCTCTGTCAGACATGAGAGAAGCTTTCAGCAGCTTCTCACAGAAGCCACCCATGTAGCCACCCACTACCTAAACTGCCACAAAACCCCAACACAGCAGCATTTTCTACTTTTCCCTTTTCTGGATCAGCTATTTGATTTGCACTCAGAAGCTGTATCTCCCAACAAATATAAATTATGCACATAGTCTGTGTCATCTGTTTTCATGCAATACATGTTTGCCTTCTCTCTCTGCAGTGAGGCTTCTGTGTATGCAAAAAAAGAGACTTGCATACGAGAGCACACCTTCCAGACACCAAGCTGGCTCCTTTGGGGCAGGACTCACTCTGCTGCACCATCCCCACCTCAGTCTGAGCCTGATGTGCTCCCAGAGTTCAGAGAGCTGAATTTGGGTCCTTTGAGGCAGTGCTTTAAATGCCAGTGGGACGGGTGCTGCATCCCATGGTGCAGTCTCTTGTACCTCACTGACGAAATGCCCCCTAGTGCCAGTTCCCAAGAGTGAGAGTGATGAAAGGGTCAGCACGGACTTTTGCCAACATTTAGATCTTATCTAGGGATCACGGCGGCTCAGTTACATCAAGGCTTTGGCAAGATTGTGAGTTCCTGTTAGCAAAACCTGGGCTTCAGTGTTAGAGTAACACAGACATCTACAGGCTAAATGGGATTTGAACACAGGTATTGGTGTCGTTGTTGGACACTGCACTCGAAGCATCCATGCAACAGTACTCAGCATCCAACGCCTAAACAACAAAGCAATTGCACACATAAATAGCCAGAATTAACCAGGTTTCATTACTTGCTGTGTTATGTAATGATGCAACATCACAGTTATTGTATTTTACAAATTGGTCCCTTCACACTTGTTCCAGAGAGATGTAGGCTAATGAAGCAAAGTTCTGTCATGGACTCAAGAGGCAGAAATGTCTCCGTAGATATTTTAAAAAGACCCTTGCTTGAAGAATTAATGTTGATAGAATAAAATGAAGATTGGAACAGGCTCTCTAGTCAAGCAATTCTTCCTATTACAGCTATCTTTCAGAAATAACATGTGCATTCCTAAAGCTGTGCCTTCTGGAAATTTTGAGGAAATTTATGGGCCTTAAAAGTCAATGTTCTTAGACATGGATAGACACAGAAGAGAGGCACAATACAGAACAGAACTCTCTCAATTAAATGCTTAAAATGTTCCAGTAACAAACTCCCCCACATTAAACGAGATGACAGCTAACTGAGGCATTTCTGATGTGTTCAGCTGCTTTGGTGCCACACAAGCAGATATCATCTCTAGAAGGTACAAGATCCAGCCTACAAAGGCTACTTTGTGCACTGTTTCTCTGAAACAATTTTTAAAGCAATTACTTGGAAATTATGTTCCACTGCATTTGCCATTAGCTTCAGTGGAACCAGGCTTTCATCCATTTCATATCAGCTTTAGGGCTGTTTTTTTTTCTGTTTTCCTATTTCTGGCATGATCCAGTTCAAAGAGTAGCTGCAATCTGTCATCTCTTGGTGGATACTGAATGTATGTTGGGGGAAGGCAGGGGAATTAAAAAACCCCAACCTGCCAAGTCTTTCAGCCTTCAACCTTTGGTGCAGTACAAGGTTTACAAGATGATTTAAAATCTGCATGTGCAGGAAATAAGGAAGATGGGCTGACTCTATACAGAAAATGGGTTTGGGACAGACACAGATTGATGGCTTTGTGACAATGACACTAAAGTTAATAGCTGATACAGGCAGACAACAGAGTCTATTTTAAATTTCAAATTGAACTCTGCGTCGCTCACAGCATCGTACTGACCATTCAATGCTAGACCTAATTTTTTTCCGCTAATGACTACAAGAAGCAGAATAGATAATGATGTGCTCTGCTGAACACTTGGGAAATGGCATTAACTGATTCTCTCCCCCCCCCCTTCCTGTTTTAAAAACAACCATTTAATGATTACTAGGGGTGGCTATCCTTGAACACTCCTGAAGGGTAAAAATTAGTCACTCCTCTGGGGACATCTCTGTCGCCTTTCCTTTCCTCTTTGGAGACAGAAGGGGTGTAAATTGTGCTTGCAACAGACTGGGAAGGCTGAAACTGCTAAAATATAAGACCTTGACAAAAACCCTGGAGATGATGTATCACCAGTCTCCTGGGCAGTTGCACTCCACATTCACATTTGCACACTGCAGATAATTCCTGCCTCTCAAAAGCCTGAACCCAAACTTCAAATGCAAATTGTCTTGGAGCTGGAAATGGAAACCTGCATGCACTGAGACAGTTATTCACACATTTAAATAAAAAGCTGACAAACAAAAACCAAATCCTTCAGTCCAGGGGGAAGCATTTCTTTGCTGTCTGTTTCTGCCATTAATCCCTCCTGTTTATCTAACCTGCACTTCAGGGGCACAGATACCCATTGGTTTTGTACATCTCCACTGATAGAAACAGAGATCTTGCTTGGCATACCAATGCATGGCTGATCACCAGAGACTTGGCTTTATTACATGTCAGTGAAAGGCCTTTAAAAAGCACACCAACCATAATACAAGGGGCTTCTGAAATTTTATATGCATGGCACATAAAAGCAACTGAATTTGGGAATAAATATTTGTGCCTCAGACCTAAACACAGCCAGCAGACATGCCTGAGGTGAGTGTTGCTGGCCTTCTGCTGCAAGTCTGGGCTCTGTCACTGAAACCACTTTTCTTGGTAGGTGCTGTGTTAATGTGTGGCAAAATGATAGTAGTGCATTTCATAATTAGCTTGCAAACTGTACTTCAAAGTATCAGCAGGCTGAAATTTCCACCTGCTTTCCTTACTCCAGTCTGTGACACGTATGCACATCTGAAGGATTTACTGTTTCTCTGCCTAATTTTCTGTTCTACAGGAAAACTAGCTGAATTGTTCACATCAAGTTCAAAAGCTCTAATATGAAAGCCACATAGTTTTTGCTTGAATTAATTCCAACCCCAGTCTGGCTTTGTAAAACTAATTTAAATTATAGCAGTGTCTGCAACTTCCTGTTATAATAAAGTAAAAGAAAAAAATCTAATTGTATGTGGCCGTACTACTACCACGAATCTGCTTATTACTTTCTAAATGGTATGGTGGGGCTCATAGTTTCAATAAAATCTAAGCTACCAAATTATTTTTATGAGAAATTGGGACTGTGACAATCACAAATATACATGTAAAATCCCATTTTCTTTTCTGTGAGGAAGAGCAATGCCTATATTCTATTTCCATCCCTTACTTCTGTCTTCTGTGAGTGCTGGAGGGTGTTTAAGATGTGGTTACTTAGACTATTCACAATCTTTAAAAAAAAAGTTCTTGTCTCTAGAAAGTAATTGAAAACTTCCACATCAAAAAAAAAAATATGTAATGTGTGTAAATGCTATAAAAGTAACATGTGGTTTACATAACAATTTTGTAATGCTGCTTCATATCTGAGGCAATATGCGATCAGATATTTTACATGCTTAGATCATGTGTGTCTGTGTCTGTGCTGTGTCTGCTCTCTGTGTCTGTGCTCTCCTGGTGCAGACTGTGACAGCAGCTCACGCTGCAAGGCATGCAAGCATTGCAGCTGGTTTTGTTATAAGATGGGGAAGGGCGGATAAAAAGCAACATGTGTCCCGTTAGTAAAAGGCTTTATAAGTTCTACTGAATCAACAGGCAGTAATCAGATATCAGCTACTTCACTAGGAAATGCATCAAAACTAGGAGTGGGAGGCTTGGGATGTGAGGTGGGGAAGCAAGGAGTGAGAAACAAGGTTCATTTTTCTGTCCGCTCCAATTTCATTCCTCTAATAGAAATTCCATGAGGGCATGTTAACCTGAAGAGGAATTTCAGCAGCAAATCATCACAAAGAAGACAGGAAAGCCTCTTTAATGCTTGCAGGTGCCATCCAGTCCAGGTGCTCTCAGGAGCTCATTATCTGACAGTCATCTGATAAACATGCTTTACAACTGTACAGTCTAAAGGTGGAAAAACCAGTCAGGTCAGCTCAGTCCACCTCTTGCTCTGCCAATCCAAGACAGGATTCTTTTTTTTTTTCATTTTCCCAACATTTTGTTTAGCCTTGTTGTGCTGTTTTGCTTTAAAATTTCCATGTAACCCAAGAAGTATCTTCTAAACTGCAAGGGAAATTAGTACTTCATATCTTGATGCTAAGAGGTTTCCCTCTTCACTGCTGTTTGGTGAAATAAGTTATTGTTTACCTTCTTTCTTCTGTTCTATAGTAGAGCCACTCTAAATCATTCTAATTACCTCCCCTTTGCATCTACCCAAGAATTTCTGTATTTGAGCCTTGTCTTTGCTTTCACAAGTTATTCTAATCATTATTCATATGGGACCACATCAGTATTCTTCTCTTCTACTGTGTTAGTATCATGCTGACCCCCAAAACTAATTCAGTATTTCATGCAGAATTACAGTATCAGAACTATTAGTTTCAGAGCAAGAGCTCTCACACTCCCTACTATGCAATATTTGGACATGCATCCCAAAACTTCAGTGGCTTTTCCCCTCTCACTGTATCCACATTTATCTCTTTAATGAAGGTTTAAAATGTGCTTTCCCAAGTCCTCTTTCATTGCCTATATGTTATGGCCAGGGAGTACCCACTCAAGTTTTGATTGTTGCTGTTGTATTTCTTTATATTTTCCCATTAATTTTTGAAAGTTTTCCCACTCCAACAATGTATTTCAGCAACAGACTGTCTTCATGAACTTCCTCCCCCTTCTCCAGGACTGTAAATATCACTAAACCCACTATATGGTTATAGAACAACTGCATTTCTATCCATTGCTACTCAGACAACTTTAAAATCACAAATGTTTCTTTCTTTCTTTCTTTCTTATAAGGCAAATCTGAATTTATTTTTCAAGCAAGATTTCATGATAAGCACACAAAGTCACAGGAGAAAATTTTAGCACAGACATGTATGTAATTCATTCCATTCATCCACTCCATTGCCCATTCCCATTCTGGAACGTTGCTCTGTAGCTTTGGAGCAGGGGCAGTCAGCTGAAAGTGAGAGCCCAAGGGGCCTAAGCACATCAGGTCTTTTATAGGATTTAGGCAAAAAAATCAGAGTTTCTACAACTTCAGCAGTGATTACCAGATACCATCAGCTGCTGGGAACACGTGCAGAAGCAGAACTCCAAACAAGCTCACCATGGAGGCACTCAATGAGCTGTGATGCTCCCAGAGTTAAGGAGACACATGGAAACTTGCCTCTGTTTGTTTACCTCAAACACACTGATGGTCTTTACTGGGCCTAGTCTGGTCAGAAGTGCTGGAAACACAGACTCTGCTTCTGACTAAATTCAATCAATACAAACACTGTTGCAAATGATTCTTCACAGTGTTATTTGTTCTGTAGTGTTGTAACAGATGCCAGAATGCCCTTATGCAACATGAGCAAAAAAAATCCTTAACATTTACAGAGACGTTAGGCTTAACAAAAGTTTTACTATATTGTATTTATTCAGCTCTTACATTCCACTTATCCATTACATTGTGTTAAATAAAAACTGGCATTGATACATATTTTCTGTCACTTTAATGAATATCCTGCAATATGTATCAGTCAGCTTGTTCTTTTTACCTATGGAATAACCTTCCAAGTCAGGAAAAGGCCCTTCTCTTTTAAAGCCTTGATGCTCTACCACATCAGACTTCATTACTATTACATAAGGGGAATGAGAAAACTACTCACTTCCTTCCCCAAATATTACTTCTGCACTGATGTATTTGTAAATTCCTTTATAATCCCCCATTTCCTCTGCTAGCATGAAGCAATTAAACTAATCCATCCTCTGTCAACCCCAGCCAACTCATAGTGCCTTTGGGTGCCACTGTACATTTTTTAAAGCTTTTTTCAACTTCAGGTCTTCAAACCTGTATCTGGAACTTACTGTTTTCCACAGCAATAGTCAGGTACCTTCAGCTGTAGCGCTTTTAGTTTATGCAGCCATCCTGCACACCAATGAAATCTTGATTCCTATGAGACCAGAATCCTTGTCCTCCTCCCTCTAAATCCATTCTTTAGTGATTAATTTGAGTAGCATTTGTGCCAAAGTTCCAGCTTCTCCATCAGTAAGAAATGCTACAGTCAGAGCAGGGTTTTTCTCTGGGACAACAAGCACAGTCATGGATTTGGCCTTGCTGCCTCTATGGAAGACAAGAGGCAAGGTTAGCTCCTTGCATCTTTCCTGAGCAAGGCATAAATCTGCTCTGAACTTTTGTCTTTTTGTGTAAGAAAAGCCTTGGACTTTGCATAGTGCCTAGCAGGCATCTTCTGTGCTGTGACACTGCACCACACGCTCAATAGCCGTTACTTTGTCTACAAAGGTGTTGGATTAATGGTGGCATTTTAGAGTGTGTATTAACTTGGACTATTTTCCACAAATATGCTTTAAATTATTCTCCATTGTAGCTCTACTCTCCCAGGTTCTATCTGGGCAAAACAAAGCCCCAGGAAATCCAAACCCCTCAAATATTTTTGTATTCCAAAAATGTAACGATCATACGTTCTGGTATCTGCTTTTGGAAGTGTCAGTATGTTTATCCTGCTTCTGCCTTATCAAAAATATAAAAAATAGCCACAGAATCATAGAATAATTTAAGATGGAAAAGACCTTTATGATCATTGAGTCCAACCATTAGTAAGCAGCTAAATTACCAGTCACATGAAAATGATGCTCCAAGTGAAGAGGGGGCACTTCCAGAGCCAGTCAGAGCTCTGTGTGTTCAGGAGGGACAGCAAGCCCAGCACTGTTGCAGCCAGCAATTCTGAGAGCCACCAGCCTCATGAGGAAAGCAGGGCAGTGCCAGAAGCATGAAGATAATTTCAATGATATATAATGATATAACACTCAATGATACATAAACCAAACACTGAAACATCTGTGTTTGTATGGCTTTACTGGTATTTGTAAATACCTCATCTGGTGTCATTTCATTAAGCAGCAGTTAAAGTTCAGTTAGCATTAATAAAATATTAAATTTCAGAACATGCTGATACCCAGTAATTCACTCAAGTGTTTCACAGCTGAGGAATCACCACTTTTCTTCAAACTGTCATCTTCTTGGCCAAATCCTATACTTATTCATGGATCCGATAGCATTTGAATTATATTCACTACCCTTACTTTCATCTGTGTAAGTCAAAGTGTATGGTTTTGGTCCAGCACCTTGCACAGCCCTGCTTTGACAGTATTTACTGTGATAATTTACAATTCTGTCTATTTCTGCACTTTGCAATTTAGCTACTGCCCATCTATTCTGGTAGTGGTTTGAAGTGTTTCTCCTCTCTCCCAGATGAAAAACTGTAGCACAGACCTTGGCTACTGCTAGCAGCTGCACAGAGAAAGCTGAATATTTTATCACCCAGACATCTACTTGCAATAGTTGCACTCTTACTCACATTTTAGGTTACTTCTGTACTGTTTGTGTGTAATAAAAAAGTCACCAAACTTTAAACACATTTAGTAAGAGGACCTAGATGCCATATGAGCTGTACAGTGAAGTCTAATCTCCATTTTTCATAACTGTTCCAAAAATAGAACAAAAATATGAAGAACTGAGAATTTTACATAATTAAGATGATGGTGCCATTTCAGAATCCACTTCAAATACTTCTTCTAGGCTACTTGCATGCTTATGCATGCACTGAACAGAAAGCTGCCACTACAGCTTGCAAATAGATAAATGCATTTGCATTTTCAACCAACAACAAAGTAAAATCTCTACTTGCAGTCATCTCTTTTTCAAAAGTTTTGCATATGGAATAGTTACAACTCACAGCTGCAGAAAAAACTATTATTTCTGACCAGCAAATCTGCCATAGTGGTGAATCCAAACAGGAAACAAACAATTCTGCTGCAGCCTTTGCCACAGAGTAAGAGATCTACTCTTGCATTTGCCACATGGGAGAAAAGAGAGAGATCTTGTTTGTAAGGTGTTTTGACATCTACTCACACCTGAGTATTGTCATACATACAGACCACTTTCAACTCTCGGTACACTAATCAAAATCAACATTTTTTACCACTTTATTTTCAACTGTAGGACTGGATGCCCATTCATCTTTGAAAAGAGAAACAAGACAACTATGTTGTACCTATTTTCAGGGAAGTCACAGAATGTTAACCAGGTATGATTGGATCTGTTACGAGTGATTTTTACCTCAAGGAGTAGACAAATGGTTTGAAATTATTAAAAAACAGAATTAAAGAGAGTGATAGAACAACAAAACACCTGTGAGGGTGGTGAGACACTGGAACAGGTTGCCCAGAGAAGCTGCAGATGTCCCATCCATGGCAGTGCTCAAGGTGAGGCTGGAGGGGGCTCTGTGCAACCCTGTCTGTGGCAGAGGTGTTGGAAGAAGATGATCCTCAGGGTCCCTTCCAACACAAACCATCCTATAACTCTATGAAAATCAGTGTAACCTTTTAAAATCCATGAATCTCAAATCAGTAAGCATTCAGTATCAAACCATTAGACTGCAAAAAAGGTAGCTTTTAAAAGAATACCATTTAACTGGACACTTCAGGAGGTTCTGAACAAGTTTTTCACACAAAACAACTACGGAATCTGGCTGGGCATGGACTGAGTTAAAAGTGATTCACAAGAAGCAAGTACTGAGGATGGCTAGTTTTCAACCTGACAAATACTAAAAGTGCCCTATGGATTTATACTGAAACTATTGTTTTATGTATCTTTTAATGTGAAGAGACACGTAGTAGACTGGCAGCATCTCTGGATAATAAAAAATTTCAAGATTATTTTCAGGGCAAAGGAAAATTGTGAGGAGTAACAAAGTTAGAACAAAGAAAGATGAAGGTTTATGATTAACTCAAAATAATGAACTGTTCATATACTCCAAATTTACTAAGACTGATAGTCACAGGGAAAAGATTAATGAGGTCTTTATTCAGTGCATTCTGATAAACAAAACCAAAGTATTCCAACCATAAATACAGAAATACACCACCAGTCACAGTTGTTCAGAGCCAGCATGGCTTCATGAGGGGATGTCCTACTTGATGAACCTGATTTCCTTCTACAACAGGTAAACCCACCTAGGTGATCTAGGAAAGCCAGCAGATGTGATCTTCTGGGACTTCAGCAAAGCTTTTGGATACTGTCTCTCACAGAAGCCTTCTGGACAGAATGCCCAGCACACAGCTGGATATCTGAGTCACATGACACGTAAGCAACTGGCTGATGGGTTGGGCACAAAGGGCTACAGTGAATGGGCACATGAGAGTGGTGGCTGTCCCTTACAGTGAATGGGGCACATCAAAGTGGTGACTGTCACCAGTGCGGTCCTGCAGGGCTCCATCCTTGGCCCTGTGCTCTTTAATGCAGGATGGTAAGGAATACTGAGTAAGTTTGTGGATGACACTGAATTGGGAGGAGCTGTCAACTCCCTTGGGGTCAGACAGGCCCTGCAGAGACCTCCACAAATTAAAGGGTTGGCCAATCTCCAACTGTGTAAAGTTTAAGAAAGGCAAGTGCTGGATTGTGCACCTGGGATGGGGCTGTGTGTACAGACTGGGGAATGAGAGGCTGGAGAGCAGTGCCATGGAAAGGGACCTGGGGGTCCTGGTCAATGGCAAGTTGGACATGAGCCAGCAGTGCCCTGGCAGCCAGGAGGGCCAACCCTGTCCTGGGGACATCAGGGGCAGCATCACCAGCCAGGCAAGGGAGGGGATTGTCCTGCTCTGCTCTGCACTGCAGATAATACAAAAAGTACTGCAGACTGAATTGCAGTATCTGATTGCTGATTTCAGCCCTCTAGTTTTCTGGAGTAACTTTCCTGTCTTGCAACTTTTCTTCTCTGTAGAGGCTATTTGCACTACAGAATAAACTGCATATAAACATACGTTTTTATAATTTTTAATTGTATTATAAAGAAAATTCAGAAACACTTAATTTATAAACCCCCTTTCTGCATAGGAATCCAAACTACTACAGTAAATTACTGAGGCTGTAAGCAGAATCACAGAGGTAAAACTTACACAATGAATCTTCTATAAAAACAAACCCAAAACCACTTACATTACTAGAAAAAAACCCAACATTTTAATCTTTGAGACTTTTCAAACATTACTGCAATATAATTGTGGAAAAAGATGTTACTTCTTAGAAGGAAGTTAAGTATATCCAAACAGATTTGTATCTTCTTCAGGTACAAAGATTGATTTTCCTTGTTCAGTTCCTCATTGCCAACATGGCATTTATGTCCCAAATAAGATTTCGTAACTGATCCATGATCTGCTTCAGCTGCTGATTCTTCTGTTTCAGTTTCTGTGGGAAGAGTTTATTAGAAGTTTTTTTTATGAACAGTTCAAATAGTGCACTCAAAAATTCAACGAAAGTTACAGTGCTATGAAATGCTATATAAATCTTTTTCTCAGCTGTCAGTGAGCACTATTAGCGGGATAATACATCCTCTTTAAAGCACATTCTAAAAATACAAGAAAGCCTCAAATGGGGAGGTCCTTAACCATAGCTAGAGGGGGAATGCTGGTTTGTTTCACAGCAGCCTTTTATCAAAACACCTGACACCTTCAAAAGCTGGAGGCTTGTGGGGATAGGTCCTCACTTTGAAAAGTCTAAAAGAGAGCATCCTAAGCTGGAAGAAAAAATATGGGAAGAAGGTAAATTTATGTGAATATATGTTTTATAAATTTGGTTTCAAGAAAAATGAGGCATTAACAATACAAGTTTGAACAAAGCACAGGGTATAGGTGAAACAAATCAAGCTTTTTCAGCCCTTCTGCTATGTAGGTCAACTGTAATGCTTTAAGAGTCCTATCTTGAAAAAGGTTTTCCCAAGCATGCTGAATTTTTAAAAATTACATATTTGTTTTTGCAAACTGCAGAAGCATTTGGAGGAATAGGAGAACAGCAAACTAGCTTTCATTTGGTTGCATAGCCAAAACTCAGAAATTATGTCTCTACAGAAGAAAGATCATGGCATCATGACATCATACAATTTTGCTAAACTTTCATGTTTCACAATAATACCCATATTTATTGTTTCATTTATTCATTTTCCTGTTCAAATCAAAGCTGTTAAAAAGTAAGTTAGATTGTTGTTAACAGCACCCAGTTTGTCTTTCATTTCATTCTGATTTGATGTCAGCCTTCCAACATTAGAGATCAAACTATTTATTCATTAGGGAAGTCCGGAGTTCCAAGTAAAGCAAAAGCCCAGAAAGACTTGCTTCCTTCAAAACAGAACAAAATCTTTCAGGTTTGATGTAACTTTGTTATTTGCACTACACAAAAGGCATTAAAAGCATGACTCAAATCAGTAACACAACTGAAGTTACTGGAACAGAGAGAAAATGAAGCAATACTCTGAAAATTAGTCTCCTGAATTCTGATGCAGTCAACACAACAATATTTTTAAATTGCCAGCTGGTCAGCTGGGAGAGAAGTCCAGAGAAAAAAAGGAAGCCTATTCACTTCAGACCTGTAAAAACCAGTCTGCAGTAATATGGTAATTAGGCTTAGATTACATGGGCACCATAGTAATGGAAACATTCCTAAATACAGACTTTGCAGGACACTGGAAGAGATAACACTCAGATCTAGACTCCCAAGAAGGATACAAAAACATATGCAGGACAGTTCATGTGCACTAACATGGAATTCCTAACCAAGCATTTGACAGGCTGAAAAGTGTTTTAAAGAAAAATATGCGCATTTATCTAATGCCTCTTTCTTTTCCATTTGCTGATGCAAGACTTCATAATATAGAGCAAAGATTCACCTCCTAACTGAAGACAAGAGAGAAGGCTAAGCAGCATGTAATTACCACAGCACTGAAATGACAGAATTGCAAGGGTCTTCCTACCAAAGGTCATAAATGCAAAATCCTGATGCTTGAGAGAGCACAAGAGGGATGAGATAAACAAGCATGCTCATACCTGTGGCATTTTTAAACATGATTCTGTCTGCCATCCTCAACATCCAATCCTACAGAAATCAGTGACTGTAAAACTACCAGTTTAACGCAAGCTGTAACTCCCTCATACCATGCCATTTCAAGGTATTTCAAAACCTGCATCAATGGAAATGAAGGCTGAACAGTTGGTGATGGTAACTGAAGTCACAGACATAAGTAAGAATCATTGACCTCTGAGAAGTAGGCTGTTTTCTCTCTCCATCCGTGTCTAATTGTACTGTTAAATACTGTTACTCACATGAACTTTGTGTAACCTATGCCTGAAAGACTCATTCTGTAATACTGTTTTCCTTTCTTGTGAAAGCATTATGACACTGTAAATTGTTTGTTCTTTCTTTGATGCTGCTAGACACGGGAACATTTAGACAGGATTTGTTTTCAAAGCATCTGTAAGGACAAGAAGTATAAATTTGTTTATTTATCTGAAGATAATTTTAGATCCTCATTTTTAGTGAGGAGCTAATTTCTTAGCTCTTCTACTTATTCTGGAATCAGAAAAAAAATCTAAGATGAAGCACCATCCCTGGGTTGCTAGGCTGTTGAAAGAATAAAGAGAGGAGAAAAAAAATCTACTTCAGAGAGCACAGTCTTCTAATTGAAATGCATACAGTGATCTTTGTTACTGATCTTTGACAGGCAGTGGTCCACACCACAAAGTACTACATAATTAATATGTTCTGCACCACTGGAAGCGCTGGCCTCTGCTTAAGACTTTGCTGAGCCAGTAAGAACATCTCAACTCAAGCCTAACCTTGAAAAGATAGGTGAAATGGCCTTCTTGGGAAATGGGCAAAATCTTTAAGCAGCTTTTGCAGCAGTGACAAATTTTCATTTGAACAGATTGCTTGCAAGTTGTCTCCCACTCTTTCCTCCTTCTGTTGAAATGACTTAGTTGAACTCTAGACTGCTTCTCAGGATTAACAGTTGTATGAAACAAGAAAAAGTACTTCATCCTACATACATGCTACAGCTTCTGACTGTTTTTAGATAGCACAGGGAAAATCTAGGAGGCAG